>NC_091359.1:6493537-6536037 GCF_038502225.1 Cherax quadricarinatus | reverse complement strand
TCTGGCTAGATGAATCATTCACACATAACGACGTTCGTATATACCCGACTATGAATCGCCATGATATGGATGGTATGTATACCTGTGTTGGGTGGGATAAAAGCCGTGGTAGTGTAATTTCAGTGGTGATTGTAGCAGTGACACACAAGCTTCTAGAGGGGCCAGAAGCTGCAAATCGACCCCTGCAACCACAAATAGGAGAGTATAAATGAGTACATAAACACGTTAAAGCTTGAGAGATACCCATTAATATTATACCTATTTTTTTTTTACTCTGACCCTGGAGTACGTTTACAGGATTTTGTCGTCCACTGAGATGAAAAACCCGTCCAAGTCCGAAGTTGGATGGATTTAACTCTTAAAATTGTACAGGAATGAAATAAAGAGAAGGAATATTTTTGGTCGAGTGACTGAGCAAATTAGTGAAAATTTACTGAATGGGAATCCTGTTTAGATCAGTTCAGGTTGTATATATATGTCGTGCCGAATAGGTAAAACTGGTCACTTAGCAGGAACTTATTTAAAATTAAGTCATTTCTAAAATTTTGTCTTATACGTTGAAAGATTTTTTTTCCATATATGTTACTGTATAAATTAATAATTTAGTACTACAAGAACCTTAGAGAACTTACCTATTATAACAAGCACAGTTTAATTTAGCCTAATCCAACTAAATGTATTTTAAATAAGCTTACAATAATTTAGTAATAAATAATGAAATCTATTTTTTTTAGTTAGGTTCAGAGTGATTTTTGCGAAATTATTGCATACACAAACTTTAGCTTGCTTTATTCGGCAAGAAGAACGTTGCTTTTTAAGCCAAATAGCAAGTTTTACCTATTCGGCACGATTATGTATAATATATATATATATATATATATATATATATATATATATATATATATATATATAGTAGTTAATGTGATGCTGTAGCTGACGGTAGCGAATGTACTCGCCAGAATTTTTTTCAATTGAGAGAAGAGTTGGATTTGATGCAGTCAAATCTATAACGCATCTTGTCGATATTATTAGAATTTTCAACAATCTTCAATTGCAAGAAAAAATGTGCAAATCTGTTCTCTGACTCAGTCATCCATAAATCTTTTCTTGGTAAGATGGAAATATGGCTCGTCAGAGTCGAAGGTTATAATTTGGTTTAATTTCCGTGTGTGGATACCATGCTCGGGGAAAAAGGAAACCATTCGTATGCAAATTCTCGATCATTTACGGAAGCTACGGGACGAATTCCTGCGATACTTTCCGGAGGTGGAGAGGACAAGGCCGGGGTTATCTTGCATCGGGACTCCATTAACAGATGTTAATTGTGATAAGTTAGACGCATATGCAACACCTGGGTATATTTATTAGTGTGTTTGGGTTTGACAAGGACCTGTCAAGTATGGGCCAGTAGGACTGCTGCAGTATTCCTCCTTATGCTCCTAAACGTTTCGCCACAAAATGGCTTCCTCAGTTCAATACAGAAAAGAAAGGTTGAAGATTAGAAGCAGTTTGAAGTAATCAGTCTGTCAGCCTGGAGTCGTTATAATCAGTCCATCAATGTTGATAGGAATACATTGTGTGTGAAGAAGGAACTTAACGGCTCTCTGGACCATTTAGATATTAATAGTGTTCCAGAAGACCTCCTGGAACAACTTCTGGATGGGAAAAACGATATGGCAGCTCAAGACACATACGAAAATCCGACAAAACAAGCAGATTTGTTTTTGTTTTTGCAACAACAGTGTAAAACTGGACGTTCGTGTTTGTTGCACGTTGCAGTTGAAAGCGATATTAATTGTGCATTATCGAATATCACTCCATTGAAAAGCTTGGGCAGTGAAAAAAATAATCCAAAAAAAAGGGCCAGTGAGAAATGAATTTTACAGCGTGGTCTTAGCCGTCTATTCCTTTTTTAACCATCATTTCTTAAAAAAAGGTAGTAGTCCTTTGCAAAGATCGGAGAGCTTGTCAATAAAAAAAAACTGTCAGGAAGTAAATTAAAAACCAAAATATTCGTAATTTGATTTATTATTTTTGGAAAAAGTGGTCCAGTTTTTTTTTCTCTTTTGATTTGCATTGTGGTAAGGGAAGTGAAGCAGGTTGAGTGATCTAAAGAGTTGTATCAGTTCAACTTAGTAAACAGAACATACCACGGGCGGGGCTTCAACCCGCGGTAGTGTGTCGTGGAAACTCCAGACCGACGCGTTAGCCACTTAGTAAAGCTCTATACGGCGAAATGTCACATAAGTTCTTCACTGCGACACGTTGCCGTAAAAGCTCTACACTGTAACGTTGCGAAATTAAAGCTTTACACTGTAACGTTGCCACATTAAAGCTCTACACTGTAACGTTGCCACATTAAAGCTCTACACTGTAACGTTGCCACATTAAAGCTTTACACTGTAACGTTGCCACATTAAAGCTCTACACTGTAACGCTGCCACATTAAAGCTCTACACTGTAACTCTGCCAATTTAAAGCTCTACACTGTAACGTTGCCAAATTAAAGCTCTACACTGTAACGTTGCCACATTAAAACTCTACACTGTAACGTTGCCACATTAAAGCTCTACACTGTAACGTTGCCACATTAAAGCTCTACACTGTAACGTTGTCACATTAAAGCTCTACACTGTAACGTTGTCACATTAAAGCTCTACACTGTAACGTTGCCACATTAAAGCTCTACACTGTAACGTTGCCAAATTAAAGCTCTACACTGTAACGTTGCCACATAAAAGCTCTACACTGTAACGTTGCCACATAAAAGCTCTACACTGTAACGTTGCCACTTGAAAGCTCTACACTAACGTTGCCACATAAAAGCTCTACACTGTAACGTTGCCACATGAAAGCTCTACACTAACGTTGCCACATAAAAGCTCTACACTGTAACGTTGCCACATGAAAGCTCTACACTAACGTTGCCACATTAAAAGATGTACATAGAGCGAAATGTTGGCGAAAAAAAGCTCTAGAGAGCAAAACATAAGTATACTCACATGTATGCATTTACACATACAATACATACATGTATACACATACATACATATACAAACATATGCAAACATATACACACACATACTTGTGCTCATATCTACAAACATGTACTGCACATAATACACGCAAATACACATTCATGTGTGTACACACACACACAACACACAACACACACAATACACACACAAACAACACACAAACACAACCACACACACACACACACACACACACACACACACACACACACACACACACACACACACACATGTCAGCATAGTTGCTGATCCCCTTATATGTGTTGTATAGCGTATCATAGTACCATCCATGTGCTTTATATAGAAGATCTCTTACGCCTGTGACTATATGACGTCACAGGATGCAGCGAGCGACTGAGGATTGTAAGCAGAATTTATGGCACATTGAACATCTGGTATGACTTCATCCCAAGTTTCACTATTGGGGTTGATAGTAGCTCTCAGGACATCAAGTACTTTCTTATTGGTTCGTTCGGCTAACCCATTGCTAGCAGGATGATGAGGAACAATGGTGGATTTAGAGATCTTGTACAAGGTATACAAATTTTCAAGAATCTCATTACAGAATTTACCTCCATTATCTGTTACTAAGGACTTAGGGGTGGTATGCCTGCAGATAATGCATTCTTTAAATGCTTTAGCTACTGTCTCTGCAGTCTTATCTGCAATAGGAACTCGCAATATCTGGCGAAATGGTCTACCATAACACACAGATGTTTGTTGCCTTGGAGGGAACATTTAAAATTGGTTAACAAATCAAGGGCAACTCTTTCCCACGGTTCGCTAGTGGTTGGGTACACTTGGATTGGATTAGGACCATTGACATTTCCTTTATGTTGCATACAAACACTACATTTCTTAACATACTCTGAAATGTCAGTTGCCATACGTGGCCAAAAGTACTTCATTCTGGCTTGTTTCACAGAACGATCCATACCAGGGTGTGCAACACCTGGTGCATCATGAACTAGCTGTAGAGCTACATTCACTAGTGACTGGAATTACTAACTGGTACACTCTTCTACTTGGAGTACCCAACTCGGCTGTTCGATACAGTAATTCTTGGCTCATTACAAAGTCACTGATGGGTGCTGGTGGCTTCACAGTCAGAATAAGATCTTCGTGGAGCAGGAATCGAATCACACCAGACAACATGGGATCTGTTCCTTGCGCATTCTTTATATCCTCTGCAGTAAATGGAGGATCTGCAGTAACTACACTAACGTGTCGCAATAAAGCATCTGCGACTACGTTTGACTTGCCAGGTAAATGTTCAAAAGTGGGATTGAACTCTTGGACAGTCAAGGTCCATCTGGCTAACCTTCCAGTAGGTTGTTTGTTCTGGAATAAAGGTATCAGTGGTGCATGGTCTGTCAAGACATGAACAGGGTACTGGTAAATAATGTCTCGAAAGTGCTTCAAAGACCATACTATTGCTAAAGCTTCTTGCTCCGTTACTGTATAATTATGTTCAGCCTTCGTAAAGATTCTACTAGCAAATGCAACTGCGTTGTACTTGCCATCAGTCTTCTGAGCTAGTACGGCACCTATGCCAATTGAACTAGCATCAGTTGTGAGATAGAAGGGCTTAGAAAAATCTGGGAATTTCAAAATGGGAGCAGACGTTAGCTTTTCTTTTAGTGTCTGGAATGCTTTTTCTTGACGGAAGGTCCAAACGAAAGGAGCATCTTTCTTAAGCAATTCAGTTAGAGGAGATGCTATTGAAGAAAAATTAGCAATGAAAGATCATGTAGAAACCTGCTAGACCCACAAAGGATCTTACAGCATCAGCAGTTTTGGGGGATGGAAAATTTAGAACTGCCGTTACTTTACTTTGATCAGTTGTAACCCCTCTAGAAGTGACTATGTGACCAAAAAACTTTATTTCTGATCTGAAAAATTGACATTTAGACAGTTTGATCTTCAAATTGGCTTCTTCAAGCTTACCAAGTACTATATCAAGTCTTTTCAGGTGTGTATCCACATCTTCGGACATGACGATTACGTCATCTAAGTACACCATAAGTGCTTTACCTATAAGACCTCTAAAGATATTGGTCATGAGTCTAGAGAACGTGATAGGAGAGGATCGTAATCCAAAAGCCATTCAAAGGAAGTGATAATGGCCTGTGGGAGTGGAGAATGCTGTTAACTCTTGGCTGTCCTCGTGAAGAGGGACTTGCCAAAACCCTTGTAACAAGTCCAGGGTCGAGAAGACTTTGTTATCTCCGATATTGCGTAAAAGATCACCTAGTACAGGAAGTGGGAAGCGATCTGGAATAGTTTTCACATTTAACTTCCTAAAGTCAATCATCGGGCGCCAAGTACCGTCCTTCTTAGGCACTAGGATTAAGGGCACATTCCAGGGTGAATTGCTATGTGCAATAACTCCATCATCGAGCATTTGATTGATCAGTTCTTCTGCGACAACAACTGGGGAATGAGGCATTCTGTACGCAGGTATATAGATAGGTCTAGTACCAGGTTCAAGTGGGATACAGTGGGACAATAAGTTCGTTATACCCATCTCACCTGGTAAGGCAATGGCTCTACGACGTTTGTTCAACAGCGTCAACACACGCTTGACTTCGTCTGGGAAGTCAGTGGGAGCTAAGTCTTTCTCCTCAACTGGTGGAATGGATTGATCCAGTGGAGTGGATGAGGTCTCCCCTGTTGAAATAGCACTGACCCACTGGTCAGGTGGTACGTCATCCTGTACTTGAACAGGGTAAGGATAGTGAACTAGGTCAACGAGATTGGTATTTGCTCTGAGACGAACACTGTGACCCGAAGTGTTAGCAAGGAATAAATGGATCTTACTGTCTCTTACAACATGTAAGGAAGGTTCAATAAATAAACCCTTGACCTTGCAGGAATCACTGTCAACTAGGACGTTATCAACATCTGGAACATTAGGAACAACAACAGACACTCTAGTGAGAGCACTAGCCACAACAGAGACATCTTTCTGCAGATGGCATGTGACATCAACAAGAGATGGCATTACTAGTTTCAAGTAATCGTTTTCCGACAAGGCATCCCCTGTGGAGAAACTGCTACTTGGACTAGCAGTCATTGCAGGGATAGGCTGTGCACTCAAGGCAGTCTGAGTGTCCTCGGACACTTGAGGCAGTACACTATCTTGCATGTCTGAAGGTGTAGGTGGAACACAGATGGGAGTGACAGAGTTACCAGTGCCTGACCACTTGGGTACGCTACTGGAGAATGCATTGGCTTGTAAGGACTTAATCCGTACATCATACTCTGCGGCAGTATGGCAGATTTCTGATCTAAGCTGGTAACCTCAAAATGGAATGATCAAGTCGTCAATTTGGGCATGCCATCGGTAAGGGTCGAGCACAATGCGTAAGTCTCGCATGGAAGCAAATCCCAGTAGAAGGTCACCAGGGAAAGTAATCTGGTCGACAACAAGAAAAGCAGCAGTAAAGTCTCTACCTTGGATAGTAAAGGTGAGAGAAGTCTGTCCTCGGACACGCAGGAGGGAACCAGCTACTCCACTAAGGGAGGTTACAGTAGTTGGTTCAACGAGGAGGACACGGCGTAACTGCTTCTCTTTAAACAAGCTAGGCCTGATGATATTAACTTGCGCACCAGTCCATGAACACATGAACAGGCGCATTATGGATAGAAGCTTGTACCAAAGGACCTATCGTTTCGTTAGGAGTTATGTGCAAACATAAAGGTGGGTTGTCATCGGAGAAGGCATTTTCTACTTCATCCCCAAATTCCTCTACATCAGAGACGTGTGAAGCAACCTCAGCAGCAGGGTTGTCATTCTCAAGGCTGGCTAAGGCTTCATAGGAATTTTGAACTGGGATGGTGTACTCATTATCACCTACTGTCACGACTGGACGAGTAGACTGGGGTGCTCGGATTCCCCCGAATTGGAAGAATGAGCCTGGTTCTGGTTAGTTTGAAAACCACGACGTCTGTTTCCTCTCCTGGCTCTGTGGCTGGAACGGCCACGGAAAGATCTAGAGTACTGCAGGTTGTAGAGAGCATTGCACTTAGATGTGTCATGTCCATGTATTCTATGATAAGTACAGTAGGGAAGATCTGATTGGTACTCATCATCAGTACAACGCCTCTTAGGGTGACTATCAGGACAATTAATTGAAATATGGCCACGGTAACCACAATTGAAGCAAGTTCTTTGACTGTGGGTACTGTACATACTACGGGTGCTACGGGAATGGTGGCTCTTAACACTAGCTTTGGATGATGGACGCCAGTGATTAAGGTTGGGAGTTTTGGTAGTAGCACAAACTAGAGGAAGTACAGGAGTAGACAAAGTGGTTGGCGTAGACTTTCGATAAGGGAAGGTTCCCTCAGGATACAAATTACGTACATGGATGAGAGCTGCAAGCGGTCCCATAGTAGCATCTAGAGGACTTGAATTGTACACATACATAGATGTCGGTGGCATTAGTTGTTTGATAACTCCGAATGCTGCTAATTTAGCAAACCCTTCAAGGGCTGGTTTATCGTTATCTTTAAGGTACTTGGAATTTTGACCTGCTTTAATGAATGAGGACATTAGGTTATTAAGACGAAGGGCAAACTCATCTAATGACTCCTCCGGCCTCGGAGCTGTGCACACTAATTCTTTGAGAACGACAAAAGGATCGGTTTCTCGCACCGGTTCAAGATAGTTACGAATTAACTGTTCATAATCTTGCCACCTGGTTAGGTCTTGAAAGTCCTTCATACGAATTAAGTTAAACACATGTGAGGCGGCTGGAGAACGGGCTAGACTCTCCTTTTCGATACTGATTAAACAACTCTCAGGTGGAAGACCATCAACTGAAGCATTACCTCTGGCTCGAACAGCGGTAAACCAACCTTCTAGATTGTCTGGATTACCATTGAACAATGGCATAGCATCATACAGATCATGACTGAAATTACACAGGCTAGAAGTCTGAGTGTGTCTATTATTTGATACAGGATTACTCGAATTGTGAACTGATGCATTACTGGTTGCACTAGCAGCAATTGCTGAGGCATCGCTTGAGAAGACTTGAGACATGTTTACAAAATGTAAAACAAGAATTTAGAGAAACTAAAGAAAAAGGTAACTGAGGAACACACGTGAACACAGTGAACTTAAATGGGAAGAAAATGCTTAACTATTCTGCATAAGTAATTAAAAATTGGCAGGACACACAGAAAGCAAGGAAACTCACACAAGAAAATACTCAACTGAATAAACAACACTTTGAAAGTCAAGAATGGACATAAATCCGTACATCGGCGTAATTATCAGTTATACGCCCACACCACTGTCACCAAATTGTCGTGTGGGGTTCGGTAAGGAGATAAGAGGGTTGAAGGTAGACACCTTGTTGGATGGTAACACTATATATTGTCAGACTGTGGTAATGGGAGATGGAGCCCAGCCTGCCGTGTCCTGCCTTCTACTATGACTATGCGTCGACTGAGGCCGAGGTAGCTCGTCTCACTCGCTCGCTGCATCCCGTGACGTCATACAGTCACAGGCCTAAGGGATCTTCTATATAAAGCACATGGATGGTACTATGATATGCTATACAACACATATAAGGGGATCAGCAACTATGCTGACACACACACACACACACACACACACACACACACACACACACACACACACACACACACACACATGCTGCAAAACAATTTTGAGATGTTATGGTCTGGGAAAATTCAGAGACTTTAACATGACGGAAAAATTTAATATCTCTTCAGAGATGTTGGTGCAGGCGAAGTGTGTGTGTGTGTGTGTGTGTGTGTGTGTGTGTGTGTGTGTGTGTGTGTGTGTGGTGTGTGTGTGTGGTGTGTGTGTGTGGTGTGTGTGTGTGTGGTGTGTGTGTGTGTGGTGTGTGTGTGTGTGTGTGGTGTGTGTGTGTGGTGTGTGTGTGGTGTGTGTGTGGTGTGTGTGTGTGTGTGTGGTGTGTGTGTGTGGTGTGTGTGTGTGGTGTGTGTGTGTGGTGTGTGTGTGTGGTGTGTGTGTGTGGTGTGTGTGTGTGGTGTGTGTGTATGGTGTGTGTGTGTGGTGTGTGTATGTGGTGTGTGTGTGTGTGTGTGTGTGTGTGTGTGTATACACATATGTGCGTGTGTACATGCACATATGTACGCACCGGTGCGTAGTTGTCTTGTACAAGCTGTATGGTGTTGTATAGGCTTTCTAGTTGTCTTGTATAGGTTGTTTGGTCTTTTATAGTCTGTGAAGATTTTGTATAGGCTGTGTGTGCGCGTGTGTGCAAGAATGGTATATAATACCGACAAGATGAAATTAAGACACATGTGTAACATCTGGGTAACTAATAATATTCAACATCTGGGTATCTTTATTGTAGACGTTTCGCCATCCAGTGGCTTTATCAATACAAATTCCAGGACATAACTTGAAGAAAGTAGAACTATGTACAGAAGATGAGGTAATTAGTCCCTCAACCTTGGAGTAGGTGCGAAGACCACCTACTCCATTTCTTGATTATGAAAATCCACCACACACACACACACACACACACACACATCAGTTTCTTGAAGATAGAACTTCCGTCTTTCTTCTCTCACTTTCCCGAGAAGTTAAGGTCTCCGGAAGTCATACTAACTTTTGACAGAGTAAATCCTTATTCCTTCCCCTTCTGCATGTAGGAAATAAATCTTTAAGAATACATTGGCACTATCTTATTCTTTTTTCCCGTGGTTCTCCTGACGGTGTATATCTTCTTTTCCTGTTCCTTGTAGCCTTCTACGTGTTCATGTATATTCTTTTTTCCTCCTTGTGACATCTGTAACCCTTGTTGTGTCTTCAACTACTACTGAGCCATTTATACAACGTATGGGAATCTTTATTCAGGAAACGTTTCGCCACACAGTGGTTTCATCAGTCTCCTGATGGCGAAACGTTTCCTGAATAAAGATTCCCATATGTTGCATAAATTTCAATCATCTTGTCGGGTTTTTAAACCATTCATCAACACTATTACTGCAACTACTACTACTACTACCCCCTCCCCCTATTCTACCACTTCCAACCCCTTCCTCCCCTTCTCGTAAACATTCTGGCTCCCATCCCTTCTCGCTTCTCTGTGCTACTTCTTAAGAACGTAAGAAAGGAGGAACACTGCAGTAGGCCTGTTGGCTAAGACACTTGTGCAACATCTGGTTATCTTTATTGTAAACGTTTCGCCATCCAGTGGCTTTATCAATACAAATTCTTGGACATAATTAGAAAACAGAAGAACTATATACAAAAGATGAGGTAATCAGTCCCTCAGCCTTGGAAGTGGTGTTTACAACACCGTGGTTGTAGAATCTCTCGTTTCTGCGTTACGGCTTGACAAAGCTCCTGGAGAGCGAAACGTTGCCACAATAAAAATGTCACATTAGTTGCACTTGTGTCCTTTTACTTTACAAAGTCGTTGTTGCAGGCCAGTGTTGTCCTTGACGAGTGGTGAGCATTTCCTTAGCAAGCACACTAGAAGGAAGGCTTGTGGCCTCAAGGGACGTGCGTTCCTGTGTTGCTCTCGCAGTCTTCTGCAACATAAGGGACCACATACACACACACAGGTGCAGGGGATATAAGAGACAAAGGTACACAGATTTGTCTATTTATATCCTCCCTCCTCATATTTTCATCTCTCCCTCTCGTCTATTCTTCCTTGACGCTTCCCCTCCTTTTATCTCTGTCTCCCTCTCCATTCTTTTGTTCCTAATCCTCCCTCCCTCCCTTCCTTGCTCCCTGCCTCCGTCTCCCTCTGACCGCACATCTAGCAGTACTACTGACTGTAGGTAAAAATGATACGTGTCAAGCCGACTGGTCTGATAAAGCTCCCGGAAAGCGAAACGTTGCCACAATAAAACGTCACATTAGTTGCACTTGTGTCATTTTACTTAACATATTGTGAGCAATTCTACCAGTATTATTAGTGCTGAAGATTGAGACACTTATGCAGCATATGGGTCTCAATCTTCAACTTGTCGGTTTTTCAAACCATTCATCACATTATTAGTGCTGCTGGCTACCTAGTATGTGCGACCGTATGTTAAAGTTACATATGTACCATAATAGTGTTTCACATTACTGCTGAGCTCTAACTGTGCTCTTAGCAATAAGATGATAGATCAAAGCTTATTGCTTAGGTAGTATTGAAAATGGGTTGGGCAGATATTCTGTTAGTGGGTTGGATTTCTGAAGGGCCTGTCTAGTATGGGCCAACAGGCCTACTGCAGTGTTCCTTCTTTCTTATGTCTGTCTACATCTACATGTCTACATCGTACGTGTCTGTCCACTTCTCCATTTACCACTGCATTAGTTATGTCACGGTTCCCCTTCCAAATATACCGTAGACGGATAGAAAAACATTCCCAGTGACGCACACTCCTAATGACTAATTTATGCAAGAAATGTATAAAATACCGACAGTATGAAAGTTAGTGTACACTAACTCCAAGGCCGAGGGACTGATTACCTCATCTTTTGTATATAGTTCTACCGTCTCTTAATTATGTCCTAGAATCTGTATTGATAAAGCCACTGGATGGCGAAACGTCTACAATAAAGATATCCAGATGTTGCACATGTGTCTTAACTTTCACACTATAATTGACCTAAAAACACGCTAAAGTGTGTTTTTAGGCAAAGCAATTTTCCCTGTAATATAGATTTTGTCTCTCTGCGCTGTACAGAGGTGGCGTTTTTCATTTGCCCCGAAGAGCGATCAGCAAGCGAAGAGTGTGTGAGGTATTCCCACCCCTGCTGTGGGTGGGCAGAGCCCTGGCATGTGGTGGGGGGTATACCCAAATTTGCTGTGGGCAGAGCCCTGCATTTCATTGTTCACTATCTGCTGAGTTTGATGCCAACCATGGTCTCCTGTTGTTAGGTGATGGGTTGTATATTGCTGCTACTAATATTCTGGGTCCCCCAGTATTAACCGAACCCACTTTGAAGTCGTATACCTCTTGTCTGTTTATCCTTCTCATCTCTTCAGCACTTCACTGATTTCTGATTAGGAGTGTTACTCCTCCGCCTCCACTTTTTCCTCTGTCTTTTCTTGTCACTTTACATCCAGCTAGAAAAATAACATCTTCTAGCATGACGGTTAGTTTTGCGTCTGTGATGGCTGCGATGTCTGGAGTTAACTCGGTTATTCGTTCCTTCAGGTGATCTCACTTTGATAACCCATTTGTATTGGTGTATCAAATATGTGTAGAGCACCCTTACTTTCTGCCCTGTGTGTGGAGCACCCTTACTTTTTGCCTTCTGTGTGGGACACCCTTACTTTCTGCCCTGTGTGTGTATGGGGCACCCTTACCTTCTGCTCTGTATGTGTACTTATTTCGTCCACACGTTGATGGCAAACTTTCAGCACATTGACAAATACCGTTGATAAAGAGATGGAGCTAGATCACTTGTTTAAATTATGAATAGGATTGAGCCACAGGAACTGCTATTATATTCACACTCTTAGCTTACTTTCCCGTATTGCACACAGGTTTGCATCTACTCCCTCTGCATGTTGCTCACCCTAGGAGGTGTATGGGAGGTAGAGTTGGGGTTGGTGTGCGTGTCGCTGTGTGGCTAAGGGTAGGGTTGCAGGCTGGGAAGGAACAGGCAGAGGGAGTTGGGAGGAAGGAAATGGGTGAGGGGATAGTGTTAGTGTTGCTGGTGAAGTGAGGGTGGCCCAGAGTTGGACCATCTGGGAAGTGGGTTGGGGATGTGTCTGGAAAAGTTCAGTGAGTTTGGGTGCTCAGCCTTCCTGACCCCTCGGCTGCTACTCTTCTCCGTGCATGACGGGTTTCCATATACCTCCTCAAACCACGGAACGGGTGAAGTTTGAACCCATGCTACCCTCTCTATGGTGTACAGAAATGTACAGAGTTGTAGCCAGCTAGCCCAGTGGCTTACGCACTGACCTGGAGTTTTACCACGCACTCGCCATGAGCTCAAACCCCACTCGTTCCGTGGTTTGTTTACAATCGTGTTACTACGATTTCCTGAGTAGTGATATTTCCTCAGTTCTCTGTCCGTCTCTATCTTGACTCCAGATGTACACGACTGTATCGTCGTGTGGTCCTCTACCAAGATTTTTTATTATAAGATTCTGTCCCGAGCTAAATGGAATCACAAAGTTATTTTGACTGGACGCTGTTATTTTTGGAGAGACCCTTCCGGTTCTCTAAAAAAAATTGCCTCCTACGAGGCCTGGTCACAGACCGGGCCGCGGGGGCGTTGACCCCCGAAACCCTCTCCAGGTATATACCAGGTACGCAATATCTTCATGTTCTGCGATGCTCTAGATGATCGACATTACCTCACACTCTTCATCTTCCAGTTTCCTACTTCCTGCGCGGTCTCCTTCAGGTTCATGAAATCTGTAGATCAATAACTTCCCATTGTCTTTCTCTCCGGATATTTTGGTCTGTTTTTTTTTTTACCATTAACTCTGCAGTCTCTTATCGCCTCCCTGTCTTTAATGAGCATCTCCGGGTCTCTGCTGCTCCTTCTTCCTCCATTGTTGCCGCCTCTGACATCCTCTTATTTCCTCTATGGTCTCCTTCAGTCATTTCATTTCATCCTCCAGTGTTAGAGCTCCATCTTCTGCCATATTAACTTATTCATTATCCTCTTTCCATTCTTTTTCGCACGTTAACAAGTTTACTTCTAATGAGCAGTAAACTGCTCTTAAAAGCTCTTCCCTCAAGAGTTCCTTTTTCACTGGTCTCCCTCATCTTTGTTTCCTCCTCCAGAATTAGGGACCCTTTCTCCGCCATTTTAACCTTCTTTGCCTGTTCAGTGACCTCTTCCCTCTAGCGCATGCTGCCTGGTTTCTTTTGTAAGTAAATTAAGCTTCGCTTCAAACTTCTCCCTCGGTGTGTTCTTCAGGGCGTCTCTTATCACCCATAGTCGGTGTTATCCTCTGTGTTCCTTCCTCTCCAACCCTCGTCTCTATTTCCATTTTTTTTTTTGCACGCGCTAAGGGCGCGCGCGCGCGTGTGTGTGTGTGTGTGTGTGTAACGAGCAGAATAATTGAAAGGTTCTCTCAGTCCACAGCACGATTCGAACCCTGTAGACTCTGCTTCAGAGTACACAGTAATCTCCCGCCAGCTGGCTGGAGGTTCACCTGTGGTGGCCTATGCTAACCTCCCTGTGGTGTATAAATACACCTAGTTGGTTGAATCTTATTGTAGCCAGCTGGCCCAGTGGTTAACGCACTGGCCTGGAGTTTTACGACCCACTTGCCATGGATTCAAAACCCCACCCGTAACGTGGTTCGTTCACAATCGTGTTATTACGATTTCTTGAGTCTGTGCTGAATTTATGTCACCTTCACATTTGCAGTTATTTCTTTTTGGATCAATGAATAACTCTCTCTCCCACCTAATTTTCACAAATTTTGTTTTTCACGAATTAAGGCAATTAGAAGCGTAAGACACACCGACTCCAGACTGAGGGACTGATTACCTCAAACTCCTCATCTTCCACCTTTCTCTGCATTGGACTGAAGAAGCCACTGGTGGGCGAAACGTTTCAATAAATATACTCAGATGTTGTACAAGTGTCTCATTTATCAAAAACCTTTTATTGTGTTTATAATGCACGAAAACCTTTTATTGTGTTTATAATGCACAAGAACCTTTTATTGTGTTTATAATGCACAAGAACCTTTTATTGTGTTTATAATGCACGAGAACCTTTTGTGTTTATAATGCACAAGAACCTTTTAGTTATTCAGCTGTTTAAACACATTCTGTTTCTAACATTACATAACATACAGATGATCAGTAACAACTTAATGTTGTCGTGACTAATTCACTTTTATATTACGTCAGTCATAATCGCAACACAAGTAAAACGTCCAAATTCCATAATATATGTCCATAGAACATGCCATAGGCCAGGAGGGAGATCAAATTTAGACGAAAGGGAAAATATCTCCACCACTTATGCCAAAAAATATGCTGGGGGTCTTAGGCACATCGAATTACGGAACAGGTGGTGTAATTGAGACCTAAAACGGGGTCAGGTGGTTCTAATGACATTCATCCAACTAGGTATACTTCTGTACACCATAGGGAGGTTAGCATGGGCCACCACTGTGACCACAAACACAGGTTCTTATAGACGAATCCCACACCAACTTGGCTGTGGCGTACTGTGGCTCAAGTCTCACCAAAGCCGCCATCACGACTCGCGAAATCTTAACACGATCGCAGACACATCACGGGACGAGTAGGGTTAGAACCCATAGCGAGTAGCACCCCTCCCAGCGCCTTGACCTGTCTCTAAGAACAAACTCCATCACCGCATTAAGGTGACCCAACGTCGGAGGTCAGGCGGGGTACAACAGCCATTGGGTACCTTTATTATTGAATTGTTTCGTCTACTCAGCAGGATTCTTCAACCGAATACAGAGGTGACATACTGGAGGCAGCAGAAGCAGTGGAAAGGTGATTGGCTTGATGTCTGTGAAGCTGTCTCCACGACCAGACCTTGGCTTGATGTCTGTGAAGCTGTCTCCACGACCAGACCTTGGCTTGATGTCTGTGAAGCTGTCTTCACGACCAGACCTTGGCTTGATGTCTGTGAAGCTGTCTCCACGACCAGACCTTGGCTTGATGTCTGTGAAGCTGTCTCCACGACCAGACCTTGGCTTGATGTCTGTTAAGCTGTCTCCACGACCAGACCTTGGCTTGATGTCTGTGAAGCTGTCTCCACGACCAGACCTTGGCTTGATGTCTGTGAAGCTGTCTCTACGACCAGACCTTGGCTTGATGTCTGTGAAGCTGTCTCTACGACCAGACCTTGGCTTGATGTCTGTGAAGCTGTCTCTACGACCAGACCTTGGCTTGATGTCTGTGAAGCTGTCTCTACGACCAGACCTTGGCTTGATGTCTGTGAAGCTGTCTCCACGACCAGACCTTGGCTTGATGTCTGTGAAGCTGTCTCCACGACCAGACCTTGGCTTGATGTCTGTGAAGCTGTCTCCACGACCAGACCTTGGCTTGATGTCTGTGAAGCTGTCTCCACGACCAGACCTTGGCTTGATGTCTGTGAAGCTGTCTCCACGACCAGACCTTGGCTTGATGTCTGTGAAGCTGTCTCCACGACCAGACCTTGGCTTGATGTCTGTGAAGCTGTCTCCACGACCAGACCTTGGCTTGATGTCTGTGAAGCTGTCTCTACGACCAGACCTTGGCTTGATGTCTGTGAAGCTGTCTCTACGACCAGACCTTGGCTTGATATCTGTGAAGCTGTCTCTACGACCAGACCTTGGCTTGATATCTGTGAAGCTGTCTCTACGACCAGACCTTGGCTTGATATCTGTGAAGCTGTCTCTACGACCAGACCTTGGCTTTACGCCCACCTCACATTCTGAACAATGAGTTCGCTGTCTCAGCAGAACTCAGACCTTCTTGGATGCACTTCTCAGCAGATTTTTTCCCTCTCATGCTGGTTTCTAAGCTAATCCTTTCAGAAATAGGGGGACACCAATGACTGATCCCAACACTTCTTTCTAAATAGTGGAAGACGCACTGTGCTACTCGCCTGATTATGCTTTCCGTATGTGTGTGTGTGTGTGTGTGTGTGCGCTACGTCTCTCAAGAGATCTACAATATTGTGCCAATGATTCAGTAACAGTTGTTGCTGAAGTAACAAATGAGCAGTAACAGTTGTTGCTGAAGTAACAAATGAGCAGTAACAGTTGTTGCTGAAGTAACAAATGAGCAGTAACAGTTGTTGGTGAAGTAATAAATGAGCAGTAACAGTTGTTGGTGAAGTAATAAATGAGCAGTAACAGTTGTTGGTGAAGTAACAAATGAGCAGTAACAGTTGTTGGTGAAGTAATAAATGAGCAGTAACAGTTGTTGGTGAAGTAATAAATGAGCAGTAACAGTTGTTGGTGAAGTAACAAATGAGCAGTAACAGTTGTTGCTGAAGTAACAAATGAGCAGTAACAGTTGTTGGTGAAGTAACAAATGAGCAGTAACAGTTGTTGCTGAAGTAACAAATGAGCAGTAACAGTTGTTGGTGAAGTAATAAATGAGCAGTAACAGTTGTTGGTGAAGTAACAAATGAGCAGTAACAGTTGTTGGTGAAGTAACAAATGAGCAGTAACAGTTGTTGGTGAAGTAACAAATGAGCAGTAACAGTTGTTGGTGAAGTAATAAATGAGCAGTAACAGTTGTTGGTGAAGTAACAAATGAGCAGTAACAGTTGTTGGTGAAGTAACAAATGAGCAGTAACAGTTGTTGGTGTGTTAAGACAGCACCAAGAATGATCACTTAATGTTCCCACCACTGTCTAAAGTGAGAAAGATTTATGGTCCTCAACTTTTAACTTGCTTCTTGTTCATCTTATTTATCTTGTCTTTTCAACTTTAAACAAACACACACACACACACACATACACACACACACACATACACACACACACACACACACACCCACACACACACACGGGGCCAGGAGCTCGGACTCGACCCCCGCAACCTCAACTAGGTGAGTACACACACACACATACACACACACACCCCCACACACACACACACACACACACCCACCCACACACACACACACATACACACATCACACATATACACATCATACATACACACACACACACACGCAACACACGCACACATTGCCAGACTCACACATACACTCCCCCCCTCCCCCACCGACATCTCACTCCTTCACCTGATCCCTCCCCTCCCTCTATCACCCTCCCCCTCCCCACCTCTCCCTCCTTCCCCCTCTCCCTCTCCCACTCACCCACTTGCTTCACTCTCCTTCCCACTCCCCCTTCCCACTACTCTCCCACATAGCCACAGTTCCTCCTCTACCTGCATCCCCCCCACACTTACACAATACTAACCTAACATACAGAATTACATAGGTTTCCCACTCTGAGGCAATCAGGATAAAACAAAAATGGGTTGCCAGAGAGCAACAAGAAAAACCAAGGGACAGGAGGAGGAAACTGCAAAGGAAGATTGGGCAGCAGAGCTCACAAAAAGGGAACATGAATGGGAAAAGAAACTAGAAGAACTTAGCATGAGAATGGAAGAGAGGATAGACATGGAAAGCAGGAAGTGGGAGGTGCAAGTCAAAGCAGCAGAGGCCAGGATACAGAGTTTAGAAGAGGAACTGAAAAATCTGAAACAGCCTAAAGAACTAAAGAACATTTTGGGATTGACAACAGAGACTGCTACCTCAGTCACAAATAAGGGGACTGTAGGGAAAGGAGCAAAACAGCATGTAGAAGCTCAATCAGTGGAGACTGTAGTAAATGAAAGAGCTAAGCTATACGTGGAGGCCCTAACAGACCACAGCAGAGCCCAGGGAAAGCCGAGAAGGGAAAATGACAGGCTACTGAGCCCAAGTACATTAGCTAGTGAAACTGAAGAAAGGAAAGCTGCAATGGAGGAAATCAAATTGAATGAGGGGATACACAGGGATATGCAGTGGGAGAATGAAAGGGTGAGGTCAGTCTTTGTGTATGGGCTCCAGGAAGTTGAAGGGGAAACATATGAAGCCAGAAAACAAGGGGGAAAAAAAGCAATTGAAAGCATCATGAAAGCAATAGGAGAAGACGACATGACCCAGCTGGAAAATTTTCGGAGAATAGGGGGGTATGTAAAAAAAAGAACCCGGCCAGTGAAAGTGACCTTCAAGGCAGAATCGACTCGGAACAGGATCCTGCAGGAGAAAGCACGATTAAGGGACATGCCGGCACACAGGAAGGTGTATCTCGACCGCGACAGAACACAAGCAGAAAGGCAGAAACAGAGAGAGATGGTACAAAGGCGAAAGGAGGAAAGAGAGGGGATGGAGAAGACAGACAGGAGATCCCAGACACAGGAAGATCAAATACAGCCTCCCTCACAACTTCCTATAGAAGCCTCCCAACCAGGTCAACCCCAGTGCAACCAAACACTCTAAACCAAAACACCCATGCCACATTCAATGCCCCCACCCACTGCATTATAAACTCCACCCCCACAGCAACCACCCATAGTTCCTTATCAGGTCTCCCACTTCCCCAACCCCAATACACCTCCCAGACCACAATCTTAGAAAAGAAGTTGAAGGTGTGGTATACAAATGCAGATGGAATAACAAATAAGTATGAGGAGTGGCACGAAAGAATCAAGGAGACATCCCCAGACATAATAGCACTCACAGAAACAAAACTCACCAGAATAATAACAGATTCAATCTTTCCATCCGGATATCAAATCCTCAGGAAAGACAGAGGGAGGAGAGGGGGAGGAGGAGTTGCACTGCTCATTAAAAACAAGTGGGGGTTTGAGAAAATGGAAGGAATGGATGGCACGGGCGAAAGGGACTACTTAGTAGGAACAATCCAGTCTGAGGGACATAAGGTGATAATTGCAGTAATGTACAACCCACCACAGAACTGCAGGAGGCCAAGAGAAGAATACGATGAGAGCAACAGAGCAATGGTCGACACACTAGCTGAGGTGGCCAGGAGAGCACACATGGGGGGAGCAAAGTTACTAGTTATGGGTGATTTCAATCACAAGGAGATTGACTGGGAAAATCTGGAGCCCCATGGGGGTCCCAAAACATGGAGAGCCAAGATGATGGATGTAGTACTGGAAAACCTCATGCATCAACATGTTAGAGACACTACCAGAGAGAGAGGAGAGGATGAACCAGCAAGACTGGACCTTGTATTCACCTCGAGTAGTTCGGACATCGAGGATATCATGTATGAAAGGCCCCTGGGAGCTAGTGATCATGTGGTTCTGTGCTTCGACTACATAGTTGAGCTCCAAGTGGAGAGAGAAGCAGGAATAGGGTGGGAAAAACCAAACTACAAAAGGGGGAACTACTCAGGCTTGAGGAACTTCTTTCAAGACATTCAGTGGGAGAGGGAACTGACAGGAAAACCAGTACAAGAAATGATTAGTAAGTAAGTAAATTTATTCAGGTATACACAAATACAGTTACATAGAATTATCATACATAACAGCATATGTGTAGAGAACCTAGGATAACCCAAAAAAGTCAGACATAGTGACTTATGTGGCAACAAAATGCAAGGAGGCAGAGGAGAGGTTTGTTCCCAAGGGAAACAGAAATAATGGGAAGAACAGAACGAGTCCTTGGTTCACCCAAAGGTGTAGGGAGGCAAAAACTAGGTGTATTAGAGAATGGAAAAGGTACAGAAGACAGAGAACTCAGGAAAATAAAGAGATCAGCCGAAGAGCCAGAAACGAATATGCACAGATAAGAAGGGAGGCTCAGCGGCAATACGAAAATGACATAGCATCGAAAGTCAAGACTGACCCGAAGCTGTTGTACAGCCACATCAGGAGGAAAACAACAGTCAAGGACCAGGTAATCAGACTGAGGAAGGGTGATGGGGAATTCACAAGAAACGACCGGGAGGTATGTCAGGAGCTCAACACAAGATTTAAAGAAATATTTACAGTGGAAACCAGTAGGACTCCAGGAAATCAGAGCAGGGGGGTGCACCAGCAAGTGCTGGATGAGGTACATATAACCAAGGAGGAGGTGAAGAAGCTGCTATGCGAACTTGACACCTCAAAGGCGGTGGGACCAGACAACATCTATCTGTGGGTTCTTAAAGAGGGAGCAGAGATATTGTGTGTACCGTTAACAAAGATCTTCAACACATCATTTGAAACTGGGCAACTCCCTGAGGTATGGAAGATGGCAAATGTAGTCCCAATTTTTAAAAAGGGAGACAGACATGAGGCACTAAACTACAGACCTGTATCACTAACATGTATAGTATGCAAGGTCATGGAGAAGATCATCAGGAGGAGAGTGGTGGAGCACCTGGAAAGAAACAAGTGTATAATTGACAACCAGCATGGTTTCAGGGAGGGAAAATCCTGTGTCACAAACCTATTAGAGTTTTATGACAAGGTGACAGAAGTAAGACAAGAGAGAGAGGGGTGGATCGACTGCATTTTTTTGGACTGCAAGAAGGCCTTCGACACAGTTCCTCACAAGAGGTTACTGCAAAAGCTAGAGGATCAGGCACACATAACAGGAAAGGCACTGCAATGGATAAGAGAATACCTTACAGGGAGGCAACAACGAGTCATGGTACGTGACGAGGTGTCAAAGTGGGCGCCTGTGACAAGCGGGGTTCCACAGGGGTCAGTCCTAGGACCTGTGCTGTTCTTGGTATATGTGAATGACATAACGGAAGGGATAGACTCAGGAGTGTCCTTGTTTGCGGACGATGTGAAGCTAATGAGAAGAATCAAATCGGATGAGGATCAGGCAGGACTACAAAGAGACCTGGACAGGCTACAAGCCTGGTCCAGCAACTGGCTCCGCTAAATGCAAAGTCATGAAGATTGGGGAAGGGCAAAGAAGACCGCAGACACAATATAGTTTAGATGACCAAAGTCTGCAAACCTCACTCAAGGAAAAAGATCTGGGGGTGAGTATAACACCGAGCATATCTCCTGAGGCGCACATCAATCAGATAACTGCTGCAGTATACGGGCGCCTGGCAAACCTACGGATAGCGTTCCGATACCTCAGTAAGGAGTCGTTCAAGACTCTGTATACCATTTACGTCAGGCCCATACTGGAGTATGCAGCACCAGTTTGGAATCCACACCTAGTCAAGCACGTCAAGAAATTAGAGAAAGTGCAAAGGTTTGGAACAAGACTAGTCCCAGAGCTACGGGGATTGTCCTACGAAGAAAGGTTGAGGGAAATCGGCCTGATGACACTGGAGGCCAGGAGGGTCAGGGGAGACATGATAACGACATATAAAATACTGCACGGAATAGACGAGGTGGACAAAGATGGGATGTTCCAGAGATGGGACACAAACACAAGAGGTCACAATTGGAAGTTGAAGACTCAGATGAATCAAAGGGATGTTAGGAAGTATTTCTTCAGTCATAGAGTAGTCAAGCCGTGGAATAGCCTAGAAAGTGAAGTAGTGGAGGAGGGAGCCATACATAGTTTTAAGGCGAGGTATGATAAAGCTCATGGAGCAGGGAGAGAGAGGACCTAGTAGCAATCAGTGAAGAGGCGGGGCCAGGAGCTATGACTCGACCCCTGCAACCACAAATAGGTGAGTACAAATAGGTGAGTACACACACACACATACACACATATACACACACACACACACACACAAACACACACAAAAACACACACAGACGAGTCACAGGGACGTTAGGAAGTATTTCTTCAGTCATAGAGTTGTCAGCAAGTGGAATAGCCTAGCAAGTGAAGTAGTGGAGGCAGGAACCATACATAGTTTTAAGAAGAGGTATGACAAAGCTCAGGAAGCAGAGAGAGAGAGGACCCAGTAGCGATCAGTGAAGAGGCGGGGCCAGGAGCTGAGTCTCGACCCCCTGCAACCACAATTAGGTGAGTACAATTAGGTGAGTACACACACACACACACAGAGGTAGGGTGACTAGAAAAAGAAAAACCAATGTAAACGTTTTCTTGTTTGTTTTTCCATTTAGTAATGTAAACAGGAGAAGGAGTTACTAACACGTTGCTCCCGGCATTTTAGTAGCTTCTTACGACACGCACGGCTTACGGAGGAAGAATTCTTCTCCACTTTCCTCATAGAGAGCAAATGAAATAAATAACAAAAGAACTATTAAGAAAATAGAAGAAAACTCAAATGGGTGTATATACATATACATGTATATACATTTAGGTGACATTACATATGTAAGTAAAAGTAGCAAGATGTACCTGTTATCCTGAACATTTATGAGACAGAAAAAAGACACTAGCAATCCTACCATTGTGTAAAACAATTACAGGTTTGCGTTTAACACTCACTTGGTAGGACGGTAATACCTTTATATATGTGTGTGTGGGGGGGGGAATGGGGTGTGTGTGTGTGTGTGTGTGTGTGTGTGTGTGTGTGTGTGTGTATGTGTGTGTGTGTGTGTGTGTGTGTGTGTGTGTGTGTGGTGTGTGTGGTGTGTGTGGTGTGTGTGTGTGGTGTGTGTGGTGTGTATGTGTGTGTGTGTATGTGTGTGTGTGTATGTGTGTGGTGTGTGTGTGTGTGTGTATGTGTGTGTGTGTGTGTGTGTGTGTGTGGTGTGTATGTGTGTGTGTGTGTGTGGTGTGTATGTGTGTGTGTGTGTGTGGTGTGTATGTGTGTGTGTGTGTATGTGTGTGTGTGTGTATGTGTGTGTGTGTGTGTGTGTGTATGTGTGTGTGTGTGTATGTGTGTGTGTGTGTGTGTGTGTATGTGTGTGTATTTGTGTGTGTGTATGTGTGTATGTATGTATGTGTGTATGTGTGTGTGTGTGTGTGTGTGTGTGTGTGTGTATGTATGTGTGTGTATGTGTGTGTGTATGTGTGTGTATGTGTGTATGTGTGTGTGTGTATGTGTGTGTGTGTGTGTGTGTGTGTGTGTGTGTGTGTGTGTGTGTAGATGGGGTCTACATCTAGTGCAAATTATGGGTACCCATAGCCTTGGATTAGATAAAACAACTTTGATTAAAAAAAAACTCCCTGAAGCCATTTAAATATTCCACTTCTACCACACTGGCCTTTATAAATGCAGAAATGGGTATATTTTATTGCTAAATGTGGTACATAAAGCTTAAAGAATGCACTGATGGTACAAAAGTTAGAATACAGAATACGCAAAGTTTGTGTAGTTTGTGTCAGTCTGTGTCAAAGACTGCATTTCAAATCTCTTATCCAGCGGCTAACCAAGATATATAATACATTACCTCCCTGAAGAGTGGTGATAGGCACCACAGTCTTGAACACTACGGTGTTCTTTACCAACTCCAAGGCCGAGGGACTGATTACCTCATAGTTTGTATTGAGCTTTACATTCTTCACATTATATCCTTCGATTGTACTGATAAAGCCACTGGATGGCGAAACGTTTACAAATAAAGACACCCAGATGTTGCTGCACATGTATCTACAATTCCCCAGAAGTAAAGGTTACCAGATAACGAAGATATAACTCACGAAATCGCAATTGTAAACAAACCATACGACGGGCGGGGATTGAACTCCTATATTTTTCTTAACGTAGATATACTAGTAACGGCTGCCAACCAACTTAGACACAATTATCTTTGTCTAAACCATAATAATAATTGAAATAATCTTATTATTATCAGTATTAGCAACAAATATTGAGTGTTAATGAGTTAAATCAGCCAGAAAATACTTTTTGAAAATATTTAGGGGACGAGATGAAAACTAAATCGTAAAATTATGATTTTTCTTGTATCTTTTCAGGTAAGAACGTGACAGGAACAAGACAGGTAAGTTCTGAGACTATTAACATTAAAAATGATCTGCATCATATCTATAATTAATATTAATATATTTATCAATTATATTTTATACATCTGTTCGGAGCCAACAAAAAGATACATATGTATACAGGTGGACAGATATGCACAGGTGTGATAGATATATTCATATACAGTATGATTATATATCCATAGTTATGCTCTATCTAATACTATCTTTTCTTAATACTATTTTTTTACGTGATGCACTTAAGTGTATATACAATGAAAAGTGTATATTCTCAGTGAATATATGGTGAGAGTGTAATTATATTTTTCTTGGGACTGAAGTACCGTTGACTGGTGACGCTGGGGTTATATACAACCTTAGTCACCCTTAAATCACCCTTATACAGTGAAAATACTGGTAGCAGAATGAGTTTTCATGGGGAAGGGGGAAAGTTACCACTGAGAGTAAAGCTCTTAACCCATGATAAAGTTGTAAATGGTCTGAGTATACCTGGAGGGTGTCCCGGGGGTCAACGCCCCCGCGGTTATATCTACAGATAATATATCTGTTTTATTAATTTGTAAAGTTTCTTAGAATCTATAAATTAAAACCCACTTTAATGGTTCTAAATGTATTTAAATAAATTGAAAAAAAATATTTCTTAAAAGCATTTTGACAGTCTCTCCTGTATCAGGTATTGAAATTTCTGCTCTTTCAGGAGGTTACATGAGGTCTTACTGTCTCGCCAGTTGTCAATATCCTTTTAACTCGAAAAATAATCCATGATCAGCTTTTTAGTATCGTTCCGGTAAAGGTTTGTTCTTCAAATTTGTGTGTGTGTGTGTGTGTGTGTGTGTGTGTGTTTGTGTGTGTGTGTGTGTGTGCTTCTGGCCCACAGTCCAGTACTTGTGCTACAAGTCTGGAACATCAGTCCTGGTTAACCTCTCATACACCTGGTTAACCTCTCACACACATGGTTAACCTCTCACACACATGGTTAACCTCTCACACACACGGTTAACCTCTCACACACACGGTTAACTTCTCACACACCTGGTTAACCTCTCACACACATGGTTAACCTCACACACACATGGCTAACCTCTCACACACACATGGTTAACCTCACACACACACATGGTTAACCTCTCACACACATGGTTAACCTCTCACACACATGGTTAACCTCACACACACACATGGTTAACCTCTCACACACATGGTTAACCTCTCACACACATGGTTAACCTCTCACACACATGGTTAACCTCTCACACACATGGTCAACCTCTCACACACATGGTTAACCTCACACACACATGGTTAACCTCTCACACACACATGGTTAACCTCTCACACACACATGGTTAACCTCTCACACACACGGTTAACCTCTCACACACCTGGTTAACCTCTCACACACATGGTCAACCTCTCACACACATGGTCAACCTCTCACACACATGGTCAACCTCTCACACACATGGTCAACCTCTCACACACATGGTCAACCTCTCACACACCTGGTCAACCTCACACACCTGGTCAACCTCTCACACACCTGGTCAACCTCTCACACACATGGTCAACCTCTCACACACATGGTCAACCTCTCACACACATGGTCAACCTCTCACACACATGGTCAACCTCTCACACACATGGTCAACCTCTCACACACATGGTCAACCTCTCACACACATGGTCAACCTCTCACACACCTGGTCAACCTCTCACACACATGGTCAACCTCTCACACACATGGTCAACTTCTCACACACATGGTCAACCTCTCACACACATGGTCAACCTCTCACACACATGGTCAACCTCTCACACACATGGTAAACCCCTCACACACCTGGTCAACCTCTCACACACCTGGTCAACCTCTCACACACCTGGTCAACCTCTCACACACCTGGTCAACCTCTCACACACCTGGTCAACCTCTCACACACCTGGTCAACCTCTCACACACCTGGTCAACCTCTCACACACCTGGTCAACCTCTCACACACCTGGTCAACCTCTCACACACCTGGTCAACCTCTCACACACATGGTCAACCTCTCACACACATGGTCAACCTCTCACACACATGGTCAACCTCTCACACACATGGTCAACCTCTCACACACATGGTCAACCTCTCACACACATGGTCAACCTCTCACACACATGGTCAACCTCTCACACACATGGTCAACCTCTCACACACATGGTCAACCTCTCACACACCTGGTCAACCTCTCACACACATGGTCAACCTCTCACACACATGGTCAACCTCTCACACACATGGTCAACCTCTCACACACATGGTAAACCCCTCACACACCTGGTCAACCTCTCACACACCTGGTCAACCTCTCACACACCTGGTCAACCTCTCACACACCTGGTCAACCTCTCACACACCTGGTCAACCTCTCACACACCTGGTCAACCTCTCACACATCTGGTCAACCTCTCACACACCTGGTCAACCTCTCACACACCTGGTCAACCTCTCACACATCTGGTCAACCTCTCACACATCTGGTCAACCCCTCACACACCTGGTCAACCTCTCACACATCTGGTCAACCTCTCACACACCTGGTCAACCTCTCACACACCTGGTCAACCTCTCACACACCTGGTCAACCTCTCACACCTGGTCAACTTTCAGTTGGGCTACATGGCGCTACAGTGTGTTAATTTTCTCAACTCCGGGAAATACTGGGAAAATCTAAGCTATAGATTTAATATAGCGTGTTACTATATTTAGTTTCGATAAATAGTGTCGGTATGTTTGGTGTGGTTATAGTATGTTGCTATATACGGTGTGGATAAATATAGCATATTGTACTGGGCAGGGAGGTCAGTACATGTACAGGACAAGAATGAAATAGACGAGAATCATGTCTGAAGTTGCTGGTGGGTCACGCTTGGTGCGAAACATGGTAAATTATCCTCGCTGGCCACTCAAAGTTATGAGGCATCTGTAGTCGAGAGGTTAGAGGCATCAGAGTGTTATCCCCCCATAGTCGTGGAGAGCTGGTAGTCTGGGTTCGAGTCCCGGCTGGCTGTGATATTTTCATTACCACCCCCTCCACCACTACCTTACCCCAGTACCCCCAACACCATTACTTCCCCACCACCATCACTAACCACAACCTCCACCAACCACAACCACCACTACCACCATCACTAACCACAACCTCCACCAACCACAACCACCACTACCACCATCACTAACCACAACCACCACTATCACCACCATCACTAACCACAACCACCACCACCACCATCACTAACCACATCCACCACCATCACTAACCACAACCACCACTATCACCATCACTAACCACAACCACCATCACTAACCACATCCACCACCATCACTAACCACAACCACCACTATCACCACCATCACTAACCACAACCACCACCACCACTAACCACATCCACCACCATCACTAACCACAACCACCACTATCACCACCATCACTAACCACAACCACCACCACCATCACTAACCACAACCACCACTACCAACGTAGTTTCCAAGCCAACTATTCCCAAAGTTTTTCCGTTTAAGTTCTTCGTACCGGCCGCAGCCCTTCCCTCTCACCCTTGACCAGTCACCCAATCCGACCCTTTTACCCTTGTCCCTTCACCCAGACCCCTCTCATCCCAGCCCCTTCACTCAGACCCCTCTCATCTAGACCCCCCTCTCATCCAGTCCCCTCTCTGAGCACGAAATACTAAAAACATTTTGTTGCTGTGAGTTGAACAATTGGAACATTTCTCAGGCAAAAGGCAGACAAAGTGAGCACAGCTAGGTATTGTGTTTACATTGTTCCAGTAGTTAACTATCTGGCCAACTAGGGCTCTTATTGGCTCTCTTGTTGTCTTTGTTCCCTGACAACATGGCGTCACGGTGTATATCCTCCGGCCAGAGGATATATGCATCGAACGGTATATATCTCTTAATGTGTATAACATGGCGTCACGGTGTATATCCTCCGGGCAGAGGATATATGCATCGAACGGTATATATCTCTTAATGTGTATAACATGGCGTCACGGTGTATATCCTCCGGGCAGAGGATATATGCATCGAACGGTATATATCTCTTAATGTGTATAACATGGCGTCACGGTGTATATCCTCCGGCCAGAGGATATATGCATCGAACGGTATATATCTCTTAATGTGTATAACATGGCGTCACGGTGTATATCCTCCGGGCAGAGGATGTATGCATCGAACGGTATATATCTCTTAATGTGTATAACATGGCGTCACGGTGTATATCCTCCGGCCAGAGGATATATGCATCGAACGGTATATATCTCTTAATGTGTATAACATGGCATCACGGTGTATATCCTCCGGCCAGAGGATGTATGCATCGAACGGTATATATCTCAATGTATATATACACACAGAATTCATTTTAATCGCTGTTTTAGGGATTAATGTACTCCTGAGAACATTAATCCCTAAAGCCCACTTGCAACCACGTTTGCAGTAGCAGACGTGGTTGCAAGTGGGCGGGGCCCACTACAAGATGCAGGTGAGACTACTGAGCCGGAGATTTTGCTATCTAGTCGTAGACACATCCTCTGGAGTCCTCCACGTCAGCTTGTTGTCAGTCTAGTAGAAAAGCCAGTGGAATAAGTGGAGTGATGCAGCAATAACAGATGTGGTCACAGGTGGGTGGGGCCCACTAGTGGAAGTAGGTCAGGTTAGAGGTGCGATCAAGCAGAAGCTGCACTTTCTAACCTGGGCCAGTAGGCCTCCTGCAGTGTTTTTGTTCTTATGATTATATTTAGTCGCGTACGGAAATCGCTCCTGCATGACGGTCACAGACCGTGACTGCATTGGTATGCGTTTATGTGTACATTTGTATGTATGTGTACATTTATATACGTGTATGTATAAATTTCTATGCATGTATGTGTACATGTGTATGGGCGTATACCTGGAGGGTGTTACGGGGGTCAGCGCCCCCGCGTGCATTTCTTGTGCCTGTATCTGTCTATCGCGTGCAAGCGTGTCTATTATCGCACATCAATAAACAGTGACATCATTATTATAATCAAGGGGGAAGCGCTAAACCCGTAGGATTATACAGCACCTGTGGGGGGGATGGAAGGTATTCAGGGTTAATTCAGGGAACTGAAGCACAGATCCAGTTCCCTAGATCAAGAGCCCCTCACCAACATCAAGGAACCTTCCTTGAGGGGAGTGACATCATTAACGTCAAATACACTGAGCAGTGATGCCAATAGAACACTGAGCAGTGATGCTAAGGACTGAGCAATGATGCCAGTAAAGCAGTGATGCCAGTAAAACACTGAGCAGTGATGCCAGTAAAACACTGAGCAGTGATGCCAGTAAAGCAGTGATGCCAATAAAGTCTAATGGAGAATACCTCTTAATACTTTTAACAAGCAAGACAGTAATGTCTATATATAGAGTTACCTACGTCATGGTGACCATAGCAACCAATGACGCAGACTCCGATGTCAGGTGCAACAGAAAATAATGTCAGTTTAGATGGGGGAGGCAGAGAATATACATGACAGGGTATATAGAGCATACAGAGTATATTCACTTACTGGGGGATATTTGGACAGAGAGAGAGAGAGAGAGAGAGAGAGAGAGAGAGAGAGAGAGCAATGGTCAGATGCACAAGAGTAAATGTACGTTGCCTAAGAGCAATTACCTGTTGCTTTACACATCCGTTACCTTTAAAGCAGCCATCTGCTACCTTAAAGCACTCACCTGTTACCCTAAAGCAACCCTATGTTTCCTTAAGGTAACTTCCTGTTACTTCAGAACCCCCTGTTACATTCGAACTCCCGGTTACCTTAGAACCCTCGGTTACCCTAGACTCTAATTCGTCAATCTGTCGGTATTGAATACCATTGATGTTACATACACACACTTAGTATATTCTACCACTGTATCACTACCCACTTCTACGCCTTATTACAGTGATTCCCAAAGTGGTCGGTACCGCCACCCTGGGGGTGGAAAAATCCAGGGGGGTGGTTGAGGAATTTTGAATTTACGTTACACCTAATACCAAGAAAGAATGAGTTAGTATGTTTGGTGGGGGGGGAGGCAGGGATGTGGTCTGAAAGCCAAGGGGGCAGCAGACTAAAAAAAAAAAAAAATGGGAACCACTTCCTTATAACATAAGCGATTTATATTTTATCTGAATTCATAATACTTATAATCTTGGATCATCATATTAAAATCCTTCGACTTCTCCTCCGCCCGGCATCACTCGATCTCACCTGTAAAGGCACTTGACCTTCCCTGGCGGGAGAGATCAAGGTTATGTCATCCACGTACTTGATAAAGACGCCAGTGGGTGTAACGTCGTATTTAAAGGTTTCTTTGGGCTTATAACCATGTATTTACCTACCCAAAAAGTCATGTATTACTCTTAAAACTTTATAAAGGTTTGTGGTGCACAAAGTATACTAGCATATGTCTGGAGGATGTCCAGCTCCCAGGCCACGAAGGACCATAGGCCTCTGGAGGATGTTCAGCTCCCAGGCCACGAAGGACCATAGGCCTCTGGAGGATGTCCAGCTCCCAGGCCACGAAGGACCATAGGCCTCTGGAGGACGTCCAGCTCCCAGGCCACGAAGGACCATAGGCCTCTGGAGGACGTCCAGCTCCCAGGCCACGAAGGACCATAGGCCTCTGGAGGATGTCCAGCTCCCAGGCCACGAAGGACCATAGGCCTCAGATTCTTCACGACTACGTTGATGAACTGTTCAACTGTTTCCCAGCATACATAAGGAAGATTATCAATAGACCTCTGGTTGTCCTCAAGGAGGAGCTGGACAGGTATCTAGTGTCAGTACCTGACCAGTCGGCCTGTGGTTCGTATGTTGGTTTGCATGCGGCCAGCAGTAACAGCCCGTGATGCACCGCGAGGCCTGGTCATGCACCGGGCCACGAGGGCGTTGATCCCCCCACAACACCTCCCAGGTATGACTGAACAGGGCTGAATGTGGGGAGGACCTCTCTAGCACGGGATGCACGAACAGTCACTAGTTCCTTCACTGGCGAGTTTGTTATGATAAGGTTTTATGGAGGTATTAATACCAGACCAAACAAGCACCATCATTGAAAACGAAATTCAGAAAGGAAAAGTTGGCTGGCGTGAGTACCGATGACGGCCCAGCCTTCATTGCCCGGGTTGAATGGGAGGTTTGAGAGTAGTGTAAAAACAGGCTGTTCCTGAAGCCACAGATGCATATACTGTGTGATTCACAAAGAGGCTCTTGCATCAAAGACACCTCCAGCATCCCTTTCAAAAGGCCTTTCAACAGCATAGTTAGCAGTGGAAACTATATCAAAGGTCGTGCACTCGATTCCACTGTATTGAGAGAACGTTGTTATGAAGTGTATTGTGAGCATCAAAGATGACTCTTGCACACCACTGGACCCCAGGCTGTCCACGTAATATCAACAACCCATTCTACCACCTCCCCGAAGAAATATTTTTTCTTTTTGCGGTGACAGCAGGGCATTCATCGTATTTCTTCTGAATTAAAAGAAACTGGGATTGTTTATTTGAAGTTCAGGAATCAGTTTCTCTGCTCTGGTCATGCAGTTCCTGATATTTCTCCAGTTCAGTGAGGTTTCACGTGACTCCTTTGTGAAATTTGTGTTTGTAGTAAGATGACAGATGAATGCCGACAACTGGAGGGAAGGAGTCCCGTGGCTCGGCTGGTAGCGCACTCACCTCACAAACCGAGTGTCCGTGGATCAAGCCCGGCACGGGTGGAAACGTTGGGCATATGTCCTTACTCCTGATGCCCCTGTTTATTTAGCAGTAAGTAGGTACCTAGGTGTTAATCGACTGTTGTGAGTAGGCAGCCTATAGGGTTGAAGTATACCTAAGATAGGCCTGGACTTTCAAATTAACTGAGGTAGGATAAAAGCTCGGACTGAAAAATTGACGTGTATAATAAAAATGTACAGTAATGAATGGACTCAGGACAGATTTACTAAAGACATTTCGGTCCTATGACCTTGGGTTGATCAGACCCTGATCCACCACGAGGCCTGGTCTCAGATTTCAGCAGTCTCATTAGGCATTAATGTAGGCCGTAAGTATCATAGCGTTAATGCTACACGATACGGACACATTGATGAATAAATCACGCATGCAACATCTCTCTACTAAATCGATCAAGCCACTGGTGGGCGAAACACCATCGGAATAAACCTGTCGAACATGTGACTTATTTACTGACCATAAGATCTTCCACCAATTCTTACGTACTGTTTCCTTAGCTTCCTCCTTGTCTCTGCGGGTCTCCCCTCCCCTGCCCTCTTATTTATACACCAGACAGCTTGTAAGAAAAACCCAGCCTCACCCAGGAAACCCGATACACTCACTGGTTTTTTCCACCTAAACCAAGGAAAACTATTCCTGGTTGTATTTACGGCGGGAAAAGATTTTTTCTCCCCCCCCATCATGGGTATCAGATTGCTGTTATAATCTCATATTCCCAGTAGCTTAATGTATGCATAGTTTAACATACACTATCTCCACCTCCATGACTCCAGTCCGGCTGACCGGTTTCCCTGAATCCCTTCATAAATGTTACTTTGCTCGCACTCCAACAGCTCCTCAAGTCATAAAAACCAATTGACTTCGCTAACTCCTTTCTAACACACGCACGTTTGCTCGAAGTCTAAACTTCTCACACACAAAACCTCTTTGTCCCTCTAACCTTTCCTAGGACGATCCCTACCCCCACCTTCCTTTCACTACTATGGTTATTTAACATATACTGTGATGCTCAGTAATAACTCACGTGGAGACAAACTCAGGAGATTAATTGGTCTGTCTATTTCGAAATATACAGATGAATTAATCTTGTGTGTTTCTGTCTCCATGTGTGTTAACACTGATCAGTGACAAATGTTTATTACACTTTAGCTATTCATACACTGTTTTTAACATATATTATGGTTAACATACAATGTGTTTTTAACGTACAGTAAAGTTTTAAACATACATGAAGGCTTCGCATAGTAAAAACATCGTTGTTAATTTCATTACTGGGCGATACGTAGTACTGATACAAGTTTGTCCTACTTACTGTCTCTTCCATAGTAGACAGGAAGCTGGAAATATAAACACAAATGTAGTATAATGTAATCCTTTATTAACAACGTTTCGCCCACACAGTGGGCTTTATCAAGTCAATAAAGGATCACATTCTACTATATATGCGTTTACATTTTCATTGTGTCGGTATTTTATACCATTTATTTCCATCCAGAAAGGAAGCTGGGTTGCAGGCTGGAGAAAGTAACTAACTGTCTACGTTGAAGACAGCTCTAGTGACTTCAAGTGTTGCGAATAACTTAAAGCTTGACTTTTTATGCAGGCAGTGAAGGTTCTCTGTACACTCTCCAGGTCGGCAATTGCGCCTACCTTAAAAGCCCTGTACCATAGAGTTTAACTTGGTATGTGGATAATACAAGGAGAGTATGTGGGGGTAAGCATAAAAACACATTCCACTGATAAGTTATGGCTGGCCAACATACCAGGGAAAATAGAACAGCATTGGAAAAGGCAATATCCAGTGTGGGTAGCCTGGTCGAGTGGCACTAACGGTACGGTAGATGACCTCTCAGAAATGATACACACACACACACACACACACACACACACACACACACACACACACACACACACACACACACACACACACACACACACACACACACATTCTCTCTCTCATCAAGTGTTCCATAAACTCTTAGGAATCAGGAGAAATCTTATAATATTCCAATTGCGTTCGTCTGTTCCCTTCTCGGAGGCTGTGGGTCTCGATTCAGAACTATTGGTGGTGCTTTCCTACATTTCTCTATTCCTCTTAAACCAGCGTTTAAAACCCCATACTCTTAAACCAGTGTTTACAACTCCTTACTCTTTACAGAGAAACATTTGAAGAATCAGTTACCTTTGAGAATACAAGTCTGTGAACAGCTGCGGTGTAAACATCATGCGGATTTTTCGCATAAGATTTGCAGCAAATTTCTCGGTTAGGTCAACTTAGGTTTGTGTTAGGTTGTGCTATATCCATATAATTTTTAACATACCACAGCAGACAAAATACAACTAAAAGGTGATAAAAAGTTGTGGGCCACGAAGAGAAAACAGCCAGTGATAGCGGTCGACGTAACTGTGAAGTTTTCACTGTTGAAGGAGTCTAACAGTCTCTCACTCGACTGTCTTTACAGCAGTGAAATGATGACTGGTTAAGTGACAAGTCATGTTTCATGCACAAGAGACTGTCATTATTTAATATGTAACACTGCGGCTGGATAGTAGGCCTTCTGCAGTGTTCCTTCCTTCTGAAAGTGTAACTTAGACCGACCTAGCATGGACCAGCACTACAAGACACACATTCCAACTACTGTTACTCCTGATAAATTAGACATGAGCAACATTTCGACTATTATTACTAGCGAAACGTTACCACAATGAAGATACCCAAGTGATGTGTCTAATTCATTACTCGTCGGATCTCTCAGACTAGTTTTTAATCACGTTACTCTGTTAATTATATGCAAATATAGGTTGATATTTTAATCATGCCTAACCTATCCCAAATAGATATTAAATTTCCCTAATTTGCTCTGACCGAAATGAACGAACAGGAAGAAATTGCACACGATGTGATCGGAAGTTGCAAATGAGAACCACACACACACACACACACACACACACACACACACACACACACACACACACACACACACACACACACACACACACACACACACACACAGCCAGGAGTTTGATTTCTGGGTCCTAAAGGATATTGGTGAACCTGTGACCTGTGGGCCAAAAAACTGAATGAACAGGAAAGAATCAGGGATATAGACCTGGGAGTATACTGCACTTCTCCCATAGACATGGGAGTATACTGCACTTCTCCCATAGACATGGGAGTATACTGTACTTCTCCCATAGACATGGGAGTATACTGCACTTCTCCCATAGACATGGGAGTATACTGCACTTCTCCCATAGACATGGGAGTATACTGCACTTCTCCCATAGACATGGGAGTATACTGCACTTCTCCCATAGACATGGGAGTATACTGCACTTCTCCCATAGACATGGGAGTATACTGCACTTCTCCCATAGACATGGGAGTATACTGCACTTCTCCCATAGACCTGGGAGTATACTGCACTTCTCCCATAGACATGGGAGTATACTGCACTTCTCCCATAGACATGGGAGTATACTGCACTTCTCCCATAGACATGGGAGTATACTGCACTTCTCCCATAGACATGGGAGTATACTGCACTTCTCCCATAGACATGGGAGTATACTGCACTTCTCCCATAGACATGGGAGTATACTGCACTTCTCCCATAGACATGGGAGTATACTGCACTTCTCCCATAGATCTGGGAGTATACTGTACTCCCATAGACCTGGGAGTACACTGTACTTCTCCCATAGACCTGGGAGTATACTGTACTTCTTCCATAGACCTGGGAGTATACTGTACTTCTCCCATAGACCTGGGAGTATACTGCACTTCTCCCATAGACCTGGGAGTATACATGACCTTTCGCAAAGACCTGGCAGTATACATCATCTCTATCTCAGACCTGGGAGTATACATCACCTCTCTCACAGACCTGGCAGTATACATCACCTCTCTCACAGACCTGGGAGTATACATCACCTCTCTCACAGACCTGGGAGTATACATCACCTCTCACAGACCTCGGAGTATACATCACATCTCCCTCAGACCAGGGAGTTTACTGCACTTCTCCCATAGACATGGGAGTATACTGCACTTCTCCCATAGACATTGGAGTATACTGCACTTCTCCCATAGACATGGGAGTATACTGCACTTCTCCCATAGACATGGGAGTATACTGCACTTCTCCCATAGATCTGGGAGTATACTGTACTCCCATAGACCTGGGAGTATACTGTACTTCTCTCATAGACCTGGGAGTATACTGTACTTCTCCCATAGACCTGGGAGTATACTGTACTTCTCCCATAGACCTGGGAGTATACTGTACTTCTCCCATAGACCTGGGAGTATACATCACCTCTCAGACCTGGGAGTATGCTGCACTTCTCCCATAGATCTGGGAGTATACTGTACTCCCATAGACCTGGGAGTATACTGTACTTCTCTCATAGACCTGGGAGTATACTGTACTTCTCCCATAGACCTGGGAGTATACTGCACTTCTCCCATAGACCTGGGAGTATACTGCACTTCTCCCATAGACCTGGGAGTATACATCACCTCTCACAGACCTGGGAGTATACATCACCTCTCTCACAGACCTGGCAGTATACATCACCTCTCTCTCAGACCTGGCAGTATACTTCACCTCTCTCACAGACCTGGCAGTATACATCACCTCTCTCACAGACCTGGGAGTATACATCACCTCTCTCACAGACCTGGGAGTATACATCACCTCTCTCACAGACCTGGGAGTATACATCACCTCTCTCACAGACCTGGCAGTATACATCACCTCTCTCACAGACCTGGCAGTATACATCACCTCTCTCACAGACCTGGCAGTATACATCACCTCTCTCACAGACCTGGCAGTATACTTCACCTCTCTCACAGACCTGGCAGTATACATCACCTCTCTCACAGACCTGGCAGTATACATCACCTCTCACAGACCTCGGTGTATACATCACCTCTCCCTCAGACCAGGAAGTATACATCGCCTCTCCCTCAGACCTGGGAGTATACATCACCTCTCTCACAGACCTGGCACTATACATCACCTCTCTCACAGACCTGGGAGTATACATCACCTCTCTCACAAACCTGGCAGTATACATCACCTCTCTCACAGACCTGGCAGTATACACCACCTCTCACAGACCTGGCAGTATACATCACCTCTCTCACAGACCTGGGAGTATACATCACCTCTCTCACAGACCTGGGAGTATACATCACCTCTCTCACAGACCTGGGAGTATACATCACCTCTCTCACAGACCTGGGAGTATACATCACCTCTCTCACAGACCTGGCACTATACATCACCTCTCTCACAGACCTGGGAGTATACATCACCTCTCTCACAAACCTGGCAGTATACATCACCTCTCTCACAGACCTGGCAGTATACACCACCTCTCACAGACCTGGCAGTATACATCACCTCTCTCACAGACCTGGGAGTATACATCACCTCTCTCACAGACCTGGGAGTATACATCACCTCTCTCACAGACCTGGGAGTATACATCACCTCTCTCACAGACCTGGGAGTATACATCACCTCTCTCACAGACCTGGGAGTATACATCACCTCTCTCACAGACCTGGGAGTATACATCACCTCTCTCACAGACCTGGGAGTATACATCACCTCTCTCACAGACCTGGCAGTATACATCACCTCTCTCACAGACCTGGGAGTATACATCACCTCTCTCACAGACCTGGCAGTATACATCACCTCTCTCACAGACCTGGCAGTATACATCACCTCTCTCACAGACCTGGCAGTATACATCACCTCTCTCACAGACCTGGCAGTATACATCACCTCTCTCACAGACCTGGCAGTATACATCACCTCTCTCACAGACCTGGCAGTATACATCACCTCTCTCACAGACCTGGCAGTATACATCACCTCTCTCACAGACCTGGGAGTATACATCACCTCTCTCACAGACCTGGCAGTATACATCACCTCTCTCACAGACCTGGGAGTATACATCACCTCTCTCACAGACCTGGGAGTATACATCACCTCTCTCACAGACCTGGGAGTATACATCACCTCTCTCACAGACCTGGGAGTATACATCACCTCTCTCACAGACCTGGCACTATACATCACCTCTCTCACAGACCTGGGAGTATACATCACCTCTCTCACAAACCTGGCAGTATACATCACCTCTCTCACAGACCTGGCAGTATACACCACCTCTCACAGACCTGGCAGTATACATCACCTCTCTCACAGACCTGGGAGTATACATCACCTCTCTCACAGACCTGGGAGTATACATCACCTCTCTCACAGACCTGGGAGTATACATCACCTCTCTCACAGACCTGGGAGTATACATCACCTCTCTCACAGACCTGGCACTATACATCACCTCTCTCACAGACCTGGGAGTATACATCACCTCTCTCACAAACCTGGCAGTATACATCACCTCTCTCACAGACCTGGCAGTATACACCACCTCTCACAGACCTGGCAGTATACATCACCTCTCTCACAGACCTGGGAGTATACATCACCTCTCTCACAGACCTGGGAATATACATCACCTCTCTCACAGACCTGGGAGTATACATCACCTCTCTCACAGACCTGGGAGTATACATCACCTCTCTCACAGACCTGGCAGTATACATCACCTCTCTCACAGACCTGGCAGTATACATCACCTCTCTCACAGACCTGGGAGTATACATCACCTCTCTCACAGACCTGGCAGTATACATCACCTCTCTCACAGACCTGGGAGTATACATCACCTCTCTCACAGACCTGGCAGTATACATCACCTCTCTCACAGACCTGGCAGTATACATCACCTCTCTCACAGACCTGGCAGTATACATCACCTCTCTCACAGACCTGGCAGTATACATCACCTCTCTCACAGACCTGGCAGTATACATCACCTCTCTCACAGACCTGGGAGTATACATCACCTCTCTCACAGACCTGGGAGTATACATCACCTCTCTCACAGACCTGGCAGTATACATCACCTCTCTCACAGACCTGGGAGTATACATCACCTCTCTCACAGACCTGGGAGTATACATCACCTCTCTCACAGACCTGGCAGTATACATCACCTCTCTCACAGACCTGGCAGTATACATCACCTCTCTCACAGACCTGGCAGTATACATCACCTCTCTCACAGACCTGGCAGTATACATCACCTCTCTCACAGACCTGGCAGTATACATCACCTCTCTCACAGACCTGGGAGTATACATCACCTCTCTCACAGACCTGGCAGTATACATCACCTCTCTCACAGACCTGGGAGTATACATCACCTCTCTCACAGACCTGGGAGTATACATCACCTCTCTCACAGACCTGGGAGTATACATCACCTCTCTCACAGACCTGGGAGTATACATCACCTCTCTCACAGACCTGGGAGTATACATCACCTCTCTCACAGACCTGGGAGTATACATCACCTCTCTCACAGACCTGGGAGTATACATCACCTCTCTCACAGACCTGGGAGTATACATCACCTCTCTCACAGACCTGGGAGTATACATCACCTCTCTCACAGACCTGGGAGTATACATCACCTCTCTCACAGACCTGGGAGTATACATCACCTCTCTCACAGACCTGGGAGTATACATCACCTCTCTCACAGACCTGGGAGTATACATCACCTCTCTCACAGACCTGGGAGTATACATCACCTCTCTCACAGACCTGGGAGTATACATCACCTCTCTCACAGACCTGGGAGTATACATCACCTCTCTCACAGACCTGGGAGTATACATCACCTCTCTCACAGACCTGGGAGTATACATCACCTCTCTCACAGACCTGGGAGTATACATCACCTCTCTCACAGACCTGGGAGTATACATCACCTCTCTCACAGACCTGGGAGTATACATCACCTCTCTCACAGACCTGGCAGTATACATCACCTCTCTCACAGACCTGGGAGTATACATCACCTCTCTCACAGACCTGGGAGTATACATCACCTCTCTCACAGACCTGGCAGTATACATCACCTCTCTCACAGACCTGGGAGTATACATCACCTCTCTCACAGACCTGGGAGTATACATCACCTCTCTCACAGACCTGGGAGTATACATCACCTCCCAGTAGCACACTAGCAGAATAGAGCTGCACTCTAAAATAAGCCGTGGTAAGACAACAGCCCTGAGCGTCTGTATTCATCGGTGTACCTTTGATATACCTTTGATGAGTTCAGGGAGTTTTTCCACTTCCGGAGCACGGCCATGGGTCAGGCTTGTCTAGTTCTTGCCTAGTCAACCAGACTGTTGCTGCTGGTGGCCTGCTACCCCACATATCCATGACTGCCTGGTTGCTCTGGAGTTTATCTGGAGAGAGTTCCGGGGGTCAACGCCCCCGCGGCCCGGTCTGTGACCAGGCCTCCTTAGGTCAGTGTCCCAGGATGCGACCCACACCAGTCGACTAACACCCAGGTACCCATTTTACTGATGGGGAACATAGACAACAGGTGGAAAGAAACACGTCCAATGTTTCTACTCTGGCTGGGAATCGAACCCAGGCCCTCACCGTGTGAAGCGAGAGCGTTAACCACCAAAAGGACATTAGATGCATGGATTAGACCATCAAACGTAAGGATCATTTAAGTCTACCTGATCAACATTCATCAACCAAGATTTCCAACAATGGTCTAATGACCAAAGATCAATGCGTTTATGTGGGATGCACGATTTTTTATTGATATACCATATTTTCCGGCATATAAGGCGCGCCTTTTTTTCCCACTCTTGAAAATCAACCTGCGCCTTATATGGTAAATTGTAAATGGTCCAAGTCGGACCGAAACGTTGTCGTAAGCTTCTCTCTTTTATGTGCGGGTTATTTGTGTATCGTTCCAGTCACGGTATTGTGCTTTTTTTTTGTTATTTATGGTCAAAGTCAAGGGTATGCTTTGGGTTACGCTTTTGGGTACGCTTTGGGTTACGCAGGCTATGGCCCTCAGCCTGGAGTAGATGTGTTCAATCTTGAGAAAATTACTTTTCTCAAGATTCATGGACTGCACGTAGGGAGACACTGGTCAGAGAAATAGCAAGCATCGAACTCAAGCTAAAGGAATCTTATAGGAGTCAGGAATCGCGGGAAGAACTAAAAGCCATAAATGAAATCGAAAGAAACCCAAAGTATTTCTTCTCCTATGCCAAATTAAAGTCGAGAACAACGTCCAGTATTGGGCCCCTACTTGAACAAGCTGGGTCCTACACAGATGACAGCAAGGAAATGAGTGAGCTACTCAAGTCCCAATATGACCCAGTTTTTAGCAAGCACTCTGCCCCAGGGCCAGACTCATGGAACTCTGTGTTCATCAAGAACTGCAAGAAGCCCCTATCACGAGCCTTTTCCATCCTATGGAGAGGGAGCATGGACACGGGGGTCGTCCCACAGTTACTAAAAACAACAGACATAGCCCCACTCCACAAAGGGGGCAGTAAAGCAACAGCAAAGAACTACAGACCGATAGCACTAACATCCCATATCATAAAAATCTTTGAAAGGGTCCTAAGAAGCAAGATCACCACCCATCTAGAAACCCATCAGTTATACAACCCAGGGCAACATGGGTTTAGAACAGGTCGCTCCTGTCTGTCTCAACTATTGGATCACTACGACAAGGTCCTAAATGCACTAGAAGATAAAAAGCATGCAGATGTAATATATACAGACTTTGCAAAAGCCTTCGACAAGTGTGACCATGGCGTAATAGCGCACAAAATGCGTGCTAAAGGGATAACAGGAAAAGTCGGTCGATGGATCTATAATTTCCTCACTAACAGAACACAGTAGTCGTCAACAGAGTAAAGTCCGAGGCAGCTACGGTGAAAAGCTCTGTTCCACAAGGCACAGTACTCGCTCCCATCTTGTTCCTCATCCTCATATCCGACATAGACAAGGATGTCAGCCACAGCACCGTGTCTTCCTTTGCAGATGACACCCGAATCTGCATGACAGTGTCTTCCATTGCAGACACTGCAAGGCTCCAGGCGGACATCAACCGAATCTTTCAGTGGGCTGCAGAAAACAATATGAAGTTCAACGATGAGAAATTTCAATTACTCAGATATGGTAAACACGAGGAAATTAAATCTTCATCAGAGTACAAAACAAATTCTGGCCACAAAATAGAGCGAAACACCAACGTCAAAGACCTGGGAGTGATCATGTCGGAGGATCTCACCTTCAAGGACCATAACATTGTATCAATCGCATCTGCTAGAAAAATGACAGGATGGATAATGAGAACCTTCAAAACTAGGGAGGCCAAGCCCATGATGACTCTTCAGGTCACTTGTTCTATCTAGGCTGGAATATTGCTGCACACT
>NC_091359.1:6413537-6488537 GCF_038502225.1 Cherax quadricarinatus | reverse complement strand
GTACCTCCCTCCCTAGTGCTCTCTAGTACCCCCCTCCCTATTGCTCTCTAGTACCTCCCTCCATAGTGCTCTCTAGTACCTCCCTCCCTAGTGCTCTCTAGTACCCCCCTCCCTAGTGCTCTCTAGTACCCCCCTCCCTAGTGCTCTCTAGTACCTCCCTCCCTAGTGCTCTCTAGTACCTCCCTCCCTAGTGCTCTCTAGTACCTCCCTCCCTAGTGCTCTCTAGTACCTCCCTCCCTAGTGCTCTCTAGTACCTCCCTCCCTAGTGCTCTCTAGTACCTCCCTCCCTAGTGCTCTCTAGTACCTCCCTCCCTAGTGCTCTCTAGTACCTCCCTCCCTAGTGCTCTCTAGTACCTCCCTCCCTAGTGCTCTCTAGTACCCCCATCCCTAGTGCTCTCTAGTACCCCCCTCCCTAGTGCTCTCTAGTACCTCCCTCCCTAGTGCTCTCTAGTACCTCCCTCCCTAGTGCTCTCTAGTACCCCCCTCCCTAGTGCTCTCTAGTACCCCCCTCCCTAGTGCTCTCTAGTACCTCCCTCCCTAGTGCTCTCTAGTACCTCCCTCCCTAGTGCTCTCTAGTACCCCCCTCCCTAGTGCTCTCTAGTACCTCCCTCCCTAGTGCTCTCTAGTACCTCCCTCCCTAGTGCTCTCTAGTACCTCCCTCCCTAGTGCTCTCTAGTACCTCCCTCCCTAGTGCTCTCTAGTACCCCCTCCCTAGTGCTCTCTAGTACCTCCCTCCCTAGTGCTCTCTAGTACCCCCCTCCCTAGTGCTCTCTAGTACCCCCCTCCCTAGTGCTCTCTAGTACCCCCCTCTCTAGTGCTCTCTAGTACCTCCCTCCCTAGTGGTCTCTAGTACCTCCCTCCCTAGTGCTCTCTAGTACCCCCCTCCCTAGTGCTCTCTAGTACCCCCCCTCCCTAGTGCTCTCTAGTACCTCCCTCCCTAGTGCTCTCTAGTACCTCCCTCCCTAGTGCTCTCTAGTACCCCCCTCCCTAGTGCGCTCGAGTAGCTCCCTCCCTAGTGCTCTCTAGTACCCCCCTCCCTAGTGCTCTCTAGTACCCCCCCTCCCTAGTGCTCTCTAGTACCTCCCTCCCTAGTGCTCTCTAGTACCCCCCTCCCTAGTGCTCTCTAGTACCTCCCTCCCTAGTGCTCTCTAGTACCTCCCTCCCTAGTGCTCTCTGGTACCTCCCTCCCTAGTGCTCTCTAGTACCCCCCTCCCTAGTGCTCTCTAGTACCTCCCTCCCTAGTGCTCTCTAGTACCCCCCTCCCTAGTGCTCTCTAGTACCTCCCTCCCTAGTGCTCTCTAGTACCTCCCTCCCTAGTTCTCTCTAGTACCCCCCTCCCTAGTGCTCTCTAGTACCTCCCTCCCTAGTGCTCTCTAGTACCTCCCTCCCTAGTGCTCTCTAGTACCTCCCTCCCTAGTGCTCTCTAGTACCTCCCTCCCTAGTGCTCTCTAGTACCCCCCTCCCTAGTGCTCTCTAGTACCCCCCTCCCTAGTGCTCTCTAGTACCCCCCTCCCTAGTGCTCTCTAGTACCCCCCTCCCTAGTGCTCTCTAGTACCCCCCTCCCTAGTGCTCTCTAGTACCTCCCTCCCTAGTGCTCTCTAGTACCCCCCTCCCTAGTGCTCTCTAGTACCTCCCTCCCTAGTGCTCTCTAGTACCTCCCTCCCTAGTGCTCTCTAGTACCTCCCTCCCTAGTGCTCTCTAGTACCTCCCTCCCTAGTGCTCTCTAGTACCTCCCTCCCTAGTGCTCTAGTACCTCCCTCCCTAGTGCTCTCTAGTACCTCCCTCCCTAGTGCTCTCTAGTACCTCCCTCCCTAGTGCTCTCTAGTGCCTCCCTCCCTAGTGCTCTCTAGTGCCTCCCTCTCTAGTGCTCTCTAGTACCCCTCTCCCTAGTGCTCTCTAGTACCTCCCTCCCTAGTGCTCTCTAGTACCTCCCTCCCTAGTGCTCTCTAGTACCTCCCTCCCTAGTGCTCTCTAGTACCTCCCTCCCTAGTGCTCTCTAGTACCTCCCTCCCTAGTGCTCTCTAGTACCTCCCTCCCTAGTGCTCTCTAGTACCTCCCTCCCTAGTGCTCTCTAGTACCTCCCTCCCTAGTGCTCTCTAGTACCCCCATCCCTAGTGCTCTCTAGTACCCCCCTCCCTAGTGCTCTAGTACCTCCCTCCCTAGTGCTCTCTAGTACCTCCCTCCCTAGTGCTCTCTAGTACCCCCCTCCCTAGTGCTCTCTAGTACCCCCCTCCCTAGTGCTCTCTAGTACCTCCCTCCCTAGTGCTCTCTAGTACCTCCCTCCCTAGTGCTCTCTAGTACCCCCCTCCCTAGTGCTCTCTAGTACCTCCCTCCCTAGTGCTCTCTAGTACCTCCCTCCCTAGTGCTCTCTAGTACCTCCCTCCCTAGTGCTCTCTAGTACCTCCCTCCCTAGTGCTCTCTAGTACCCCCCTCCCTAGTGCTCTCTAGTACCTCCCTCCCTAGTGGTCTCTAGTACCCCCCTCCCTAGTGCTCTCTAGTACCCCCCTCCCTAGTGCTCTCTAGTACCCCCCTCCCTAGTGCTCTCTAGTACCTCCCTCCCTAGTGGTCTCTAGTACCTCCCTCCCTAGTGCTCTCTAGTACCCCCCTCCCTAGTGCTCTCTAGTACCCCCCTCCCTAGTGCTCTCTAGTACCTCCCTCCCTAGTGCTCTCTAGTACCTCCCTCCCTAGTGCTCTCTAGTACCCCCCTCCCTAGTGCTCTCTAGTAGCTCCCTCCCTAGTGCTCTCTAGTACCCCCCTCCCTAGTGCTCTCTAGTACCCCCCTCCCTAGTGCTCTCTAGTACCTCCCTCCCTAGTGCTCTCTAGTACCCCCCTCCCTAGTGCTCTCTAGTACCTCCCTCCCTAGTGCTCTCTAGTACCTCCCTCCCTAGTGCTCTCTAGTACCTCCCTCCCTAGTGCTCTCTAGTACCCCCCTCCCTAGTGCTCTCTAGTACCTCCCTCCCTAGTGCTCTCTAGTACCCCCCTCCCTAGTGCTCTCTAGTACCTCCCTCCCTAGTGCTCTCTAGTACCTCCCTCCCTAGTTCTCTCTAGTACCCCCCCTCCCTAGTACTCTCTAGTACCTCCCTCCCTAGTGCTCTCTAGTACCTCCCTCCCTAGTGCTCTCTAGTACCTCCCTCCCTAGTGCTCTCTAGTACCTCCCTCCCTAGTGCTCTCTAGTACCCCCCTCCCTAGTGCTCTCTAGTACCCCCCTCCCTAGTGCTCTCTAGTACCCCCCTCCCTAGTGCTCTCTAGTACCCCCCTCCCTAGTGCTCTCTAGTACCCCCCTCCCTAGTGCTCTCTAGTACCTCCCTCCCTAGTGCTCTCTAGTACCCCCCTCCCTAGTGCTCTCTAGTACCTCCCTCCCTAGTGCTCTCTAGTACCTCCCTCCCTAGTGCTCTCTAGTACCTCCCTCCCTAGTGCTCTCTAGTACCTCCCTCCCTAGTGCTCTCTAGTACCTCCCTCCCTAGTGCTCTAGTACCTCCCTCCCTAGTGCTCTCTAGTACCTCCCTCCCTAGTGCTCTCTAGTACCTCCCTCCCTAGTGCTCTCTAGTGCCTCCCTCCCTAGTGCTCTCTAGTGCCTCCCTCTCTAGTGCTCTCTAGTACCCCTCTCCCTAGTGCTCTCTAGTACCTCCCTCCCTAGTGCTCTCTAGTACCTCCCTCCCTAGTGCTCTCTAGTACCCCCCTCGCTAGTGCTGTCTAGTACCTCCCTCCCTAGTGCTCTCTAGTACCCCCCTCCCTAGTGCTCTCTAGTATTCCCTTCCCTAGTGCTCTGTAGTACCTCCCTCCCTAGTGCTCTCTAGTACCTCCCTCCCTAGTGGTCTCTAGTACCTTCTCTAGTACCTCCCTCCCTAGTGCTCTCTAGTACCTCCCTCCCTAGTGCTCTCTAGTACCCCCCTCCCTAGTGCTCTCCAGTACCTCCCTCCCTAGTGCTGTCTATTACCTTCTCTAGTACCTCCCTCCCTAGTGCTCTCTAGTACCCCCCTCCCTAGTGCTCTCTAGTACCCCCCTCCCTTATGCTTTCTAGTACCTCCCTCCCTAGTGCTCTCTAGTACCTCCCTCCCTAGTGCTCTCTAGTACCTCCCTCCCTAGTGCTCTCTAGTACCCCCTCCCTAGTGGTCTCTAGTACCCCCCTCCCTAGTGCTCTCTAGTACCTTCTCTAGTACCCCCCTCCCTATTACCCTCTCTCCCTAGTACTCTCGCTAGTAACCTACTAGGGAGGGCCCTAATACCCTCTGATAACCTCGCTAGTAACCTACCTCCCTCCGTAGTACCTCCCTACCTAGTACCCTCCCAACCTAGTACCCTCCCTACCTAGTTCCCTCCCAACCTAGTTCCCTCCCAACCTAGTACCCTCCCTATCTACTTCCCTCCCAACCTAGTACCCTCCCTACCTAGTACCCTCCCTACCTAGTACCCTCCTAACCTAGTACCTTCCCAACCTAGTACCTTCCCTACCTAGTTCCATCCCTACCTAGTACCCTCCCTACCTAGTGCCCTCCCAACCTAGCACCCTCCCAACCTAGCACCCTTCCTACCTAGTACCCTCCCAACCTAGCACCCTCCCTACCTAGCACCCTCCCAACCTAGCACCCTCCCTACCTAGCACCCTCCCAACCTAGCACCCTCCCAACCTAGTACCCTCCCAACCTAGTACCCTCCCTACCTAGTATCCTCCCAACCTAATACCCTCCCAACCTAGCACCCTCCCTACCTAGTACCCTCCCAACCTAGCACCCTCCCTACCTAGCACCCTCCCAACCTAGCACCCTCCCTACCTAGTACCCTCCCAACCTAGTAAACTCCCAACCTAGCACCCTCCCAACCTAGCACCCTCCCAACCTAGTACCCTCCCTACCTAGTACCCTCCCTACCTAGTACCCTCCCTACCTAGTACCCTCCCTACCTAGTACCCTCCCTACCTAGTACCCGCCCAACCTAGTACCCTCCCAATCTAGTACCCTCCCTACCTAGTACCCTCCCTACCTAGTACCCTCCCTACCTAGTACCCTCCCAACCTAGTACCCTCCCTACCTAGTACCCTCCCAATCTAGTACCCTCCCAACCTAGCACCCTCCCAACCTAGTACCCTCCCACCCTAGTACCCTCCCAACCTAGCACCCTCCCTCCCTAGTACCCTCCGTCCCAAGTAACCTCCCTCCTTAGTACCTTCCCTTCTTGCTTCCCTCCCTAGTACGCTCCCTCCCTCCTTCCCCTCATTCCCTTCCCTCCATAATCCTTCACTCCCTCCACACCTCTCCTCTCCCTTCTACCCCTGTCCTCCAAACTCCTTCTCTCCCTCCCTTGTACCCATCCTTCCACACTTCCTCTCTCATCCCTCTCCCTCCCCACACTCCCTCCCTCCCTCCCTCCATCCCTCCCTCCTCCATCACTGGAAAAAATAGAGAAACTGAATTGAAATGTACCAGCAGTTGACAGCGACTAAAAAAGTGTAAAGAGGTGATTGTTGTAGATTCTGGGCACGTAGGTGGCCCTGCCCTGCCCTGCCCTGCCCTCTCTTCTTGCCCGACACTGCCTTGCTTCCCCTGCCCAACCCTTCCTATGCTTCGTGCCTCATGCAAACAGAGAAACACCAGAGTGGAGCACCAGCGTGCACACGTAGAGCACGGTTCCTCTAACAATCCGAATATGTGCAGCAAAATGTCTGAATTAATAGAGAATGGAACACAATGGTGGAACACGTAGAAGAGAGTGGAACAGGCGGGTGGAACACACAAAACGGAACACGAGTGTGGAACATGTAGTAGAATATGTAAGACATGGTAGGAAACAGAACACGTTAGTGGAACACCTTGTAAAGAATGGAATACGATAGTGGAACACCCAGTAAAGAAAGGGACACAGAGTGGACACGTAGTGGAAATTAGAAGTAGAGTGGAAGACACACAGGTACACACACAGGTGGGGCCAGGAGCTATGACTCGACCCCTGCAACCACAACTAGGTGAGTACACACACACACACACACACACACACACACACACACACACACACACACGAGGGATGGAACGAAGAACCTTGAGTGTCCAACAGGCTTGTGTCTAGGACGAATCCACAAAGTGGGCCATAGTGGGGAGGGGCCATGGCCTCCGCTGGGCCACTATAAAAGACCTCTGGACCACTATGAAATCTTTTTCGAGTTGTATTATTAAAAATAATATTTCTTGACATTTCTAACCTCTCTCCTCCTGGATAATTTCTGAACTCTCCTCCCCCACCCTTGGCTTGTTTGAGCCTCAGTGTTAGGTAGGAGTGAATGGAGACAAGTGCCTTTTATGGCTTGAAGTGCTGTTGGAGTGAGCAGGGTAACAAAGGGACTCGGGGAAAATGGTTAGCCGGACTCGAGTCTTGGAGGTGAGCAGTACAGTGCCTGCACTCTGATGTTACAGTGTGTAGGGTCAACTGAACTGTCATGTCAGCACACTTCTGACATGTGTAGGTAGGTGAATGTGTGCTATGTATATATATATATATATATATATATATATATATATATATATATATATATATATATATATATATATATATACATATATATATATATATATATATCGTGCCGAATATGTAAAACTGGTCAATTAGCAAGAACTCATTTAAAATTAAGTCCTTTCTGAAATTTTCTCTTATACGTTTAAAGATATATTTTTTTCATTAATGTTAATGTAAAAAAAATTAATTTTGCACCAATAGAATCTTAGAAAACTTACCTAACCTTATTATAACAAGAACAATTTATTTTAGCCTAACCCAACTAAATATATTTTAGATTTGTTTACAATAATTTAATACTAAACAAACACAGTGAAATATATTTTTTTCGTTAGGTTCAGAATGATTTTGGCGAAATTATTGCATACACAAATTTTCACTTGTTCTATATGGCAAGATGAGCGTTGCTATTTAAGCCAAGATCGCAAGTTCTGCCTATTCGGCACGATATATATATATATATATATATATATATATATAAATATATATATATATATATAAATATATAATCACAGTATATAGGTGATTTCAGAATATGCAAAAAAACCACTGTGAAAGAATACTGAAATTCCAAGCGCTTTCGTGACTACTCACATTATCAAGGAATAATCTTTGTTCCTTGATAATATGAGTAGTCACGAAAGCGCTTGTAATTTCTCTTCTTTCACAGTGGTTGTTTTTGCATATTCCGAAATCACCTGTATTCTGTGATCTTACTGCGCATAATTATATATATATATATATATATATATATATATATATATATATATATATATATATATATATATATATATATATATATATATACACACACACACACACACACACTTATTACTTAATCCTTCAATGCATTCCACTGCTCACACACACTATTGGAGATTTTTTTCACTGTCCATCCCACCTTTTCTTCAAGTTGTAACTGTGGCCTCTTGTTATCCCTGTTGCAGCAGGTAGTAAGAAATCTTTATGTTTCAGATTCTTACTATCATGTCTCATCTTTATCAACCAACATGGACGTCTTTAATGTTGTCAGTCTTTCCATCTTAGTTCATGTTGTTCATCTCTGGCAGCCATTTTGTAGCTCTTTGGACGTTTCCTGCCTTTTTTTCAGTTATGGTCACCAAATGAGGGCTGAATATTCCAATTATGACCTAATATATATTATAAACAACTAACATTTCACCATCCATATAAATATAAGTTATTGTATAGTTTGCTAGTGTAGTGTAAGTTTCTTACAATTTCATTTACATAATCTAGAGAGATATTTTTAATAACTTTCAGATTTCTGTGTCAGATACTCTCTGTATTTCGTCAATGTCTATATTTATCATGTGACCTGATTACACTTCCTCCCATTTCCATTACATGGAATTTAATGGAGGTGAATGCCATCATCCATTTGTACCTTAAAAAATTAGTTTTTAGCAGTTTTTGTTTTTAATTTCTTAGCTAGTACTGGGTCCAGCAGTGAATTTTTTTTTTTTACCGAATTTCAGCTGTTGTTCAATTTTTTTTTCTATTGAATTATGCGTAACTATCTTCAGTCTAAGATCAATATTCTTTCATTTTCTCTCTCTAAATTTTTGCTGGCATGTTGAGATATATATCCTGGTCTAGCTGCACCTGTTGTAATAATTCTGACTTACGCTTAGCCCTTCCTTCATAACTCTCATTCTAACTTGACTTTGTACTCGCTAAGCCTTTAAAAATATCTTTCTCTATACAATCCTGATAGCCAGTTTCTGACACCTCTCATCTCCATCATCATCTTCTCCATCAACATCATCATCTTCTCCATCAACATCATCATCATCTCCATCAACATCATCATCTTCTCCATCAACATCATCATCTTCACCTTCATTTCCTCAGCTTGCTCACTTAATATCTTCTACAGATGTTAAAATGAGTTCCTTTAAAACTTCCGTTTCGTTTTATTGTTACATTTCACTTATTTCTATTAATCCTTATTGATTTATCCTGTTTTGTTAAATTTCTGTCACCTTGTTTATGTATCCACTTGTCTTCTTGCTTGCATGTGTATATGTGTAGTTGTTTGTGTGTGTACACTCGCCTAATTGTGGTTGCAGGGGTCGAGACTCAGCTCCTGGCCCCGCCTCTTCATTGATCGCTGCCAGGTCCTCTCTCTCATTGCTCCCTGAGCTTTGTCATACCTCGTCTTAAAGCTATGTATGGTTCCTGCCTCCACTACGTCACTTGCTAGACTATTCCACTTCCTGACGACTCTGAAGAAGTACTTCCTAACATCCCCGTGACTCGTTGCAGGGGTCGAGTCATGTGTGTGTAAATACATACACACATGACTCACGCCCCCCCCACACACACACAGTATTGTGTGTGTGTACGATGCTACATCAAAACTAGCTGGAGAATTTCATTTAAACTTTGCGAGGTCACAGCAAAACCGCCTCAGACATCGTAATTAGACACGTCTAAAATTAAAGCCAGGTCACAATGGTGACACTACGGGTTCTGGCACAGGTCACAGTGGTGGCGCTACAGGTTCCGGCACAGGTCACAGTGGTGGCGCTACAGGTTCCGGCACAGGTCACAGTGGTGGCGCTACAGGTTCTGGCACAGGTCACACTGGTGACGCTGCAGGTTCTGGCACATGTCACAGTGGTGACGCTACAGGTTCTGGCACAGGTCACAGTGGTGACGCTACAGGTTCTGGCACAGGTCACAGTGGTGATGCTACAGGTTCTGGCACAGGTCACAGTGGTGACGCTACAGGTTCTGGCACAGGTCACAGTGGTGACGCTACAGGTTCTGGCACAGGTCACAGTGGTGACGCTACAGGTTCTGGCACAGGTCACAGTGGTGACGCCACAGGTTCTGGCACAGGTCACAGTAGTGACACTACAGGTTCTGGCACAGGTCACAGTGGTGACGCTACAGGTTCTGGCACAGGTCACAGTGACACTACAGGTTCTGGCACAGGTCATCGCAGCACGGTGACTGCGGGTCAAGTTCACTTATAACAGTTCAAAGAACAGTGATTTCAGTAAGTTCTCTTCAAGTTCACAGTGACCAGAAGTGACCAGCAGCCCTTCGACTACATAGACTGGAACGCGATTAGCGGCCGGAGTTTCGAGCCTCCACCGCTCCTTGCCCTTAATCACACACACGGGTTTACAGCTTCTTGACATACAGGCTACTCAAGTTCTCAATAAGAACTTGCAAAGTTCACTAGCAAAAAAAAGGTCAAACGTATTACAAATGTTATGATGAATGTAAACTTGTTGACTGACCTTGATGCGTGACTGAATGACCTTGATGCGTGACTGAATGACCTTGAGGTCTAAATTTCTTTCCCAAGTGCTCTTACAAATGTAGACGTATAGTAATAAATAAATAAATAAATAAAATAAATAAATAATATATATATATATATATATATATATATATATATATATATATATATATATATATATATATATATATATAACTGTCAACGGGCAACTGGGAGGGGATTTGAACCGTGGTCCTTGTACACACCAGCTCAGGCTGACATTCCAACACCTTGTATCAACACCATCGTGTGTAATGGAATATAACAAGGAACACAGTTGCACAGATGGAACAAAAGCTAACTATTCTATGGAACAGAGTACCAGAATTGAACACAGCAATGAGCTGTGTTCACTATTGTTGAATAAAAGGTCTGTCTGTCTGTCTGTCTGTCTGTCTGTCTCTCTCTCTCTCTCTCTCTCTCTCTCTCTCTCTCTCTCTCTCTCTCGAAAATTGCGATGAAATATATGTCAGGCTTCCTGTTCGACCTGTCGACAGCTGGGTACCAGCTGTAGGATAAACAAGCTTTCGAATCTGGCATCTTCGGCCTAGATTGAGATTTGGTGACTGGCTGACTGATAGCCGGTAATAGTGACTAATTGCTGCTGACTGGTAACTGGTGACCGGGCATAAAGACCCCTGAATAAGCATAATTTTCTTGACTTTTCGCCCAGGATAAGGCTTTATCAACACTAACAAATCTGTCTTCGTAAAGCTCCCTGCTTTACGAAAGCTTTCTGGTCCTAGTGGAGTGTTGGGGATGGGGGTGTTGGAGAATAATGGAGGGGGGGTGGAAGCGGGAGGGGGACAATGGATAAATGTTGGGGAAGCGTTGAACATTAGTGTTGGAGGGATGTTAGGTGGAAGAAGTTAGTGGGTGTGTAGAGTGCATAGACACTACTCACAGGTTTGGAGACTTTTTGCCCTGAGCGAAACGTGATCCTCGTGAAAGCTTGCTTGACGTATTGTGTTTTTGCATACTCAAGGAGAAGAGCGTTCCACTGGATGACCCAGAAAAGAAAGGAGAGAGTGGAGAGGTGTTGAAAGATAATAGGCAGTGTTGGGGAAAGTGTTGTAGTGGTGGAGGAGGCAGTGTTGGGGAAAGTGTTGTAGTGATGGAGGAGGCAGTGTTGGAGAAAGTGTTGTAGTGGCGGAGGAGGCAGTGTTGGGGAAAGTGCTGTAGTGGTAGAGGAGGCAGTGTTGGGGAAAGTGTTGTAGTGGTAGAGGAGGCAGTGTTGGGGAAAGTGTTGTAGTGGTAGAGGAGGCAGTGTTGGAGAAAGTGTTGTAGTGGTAGAGGAGGCAGTGTTGGAGAAAGTGTTGTAGTGGCGGAGGAGGCAGTGTTGGGGAAAGTGTTGTAGTGGTAGAGGAGGCAGTGTTGGAGAAAGTGTTGTAGTGGCGGAGGAGGCAGTGTTGGGGAAAGTGTTGTAGTGGTAGAGGAGGCAGTGTTGGGGAAAGTGTTGTAGTGGTAGAGGAGGCAGTGTTGGGGAAAGTGTTGTAGTGGTAGAGGAGGCAGTGTTGGAGAAAGTGTTGTAGTGGCGGAGGAGGCAGTGTTGGGGAAAGTGTTGTAGTGGCGGAGGAGGCAGTGCTGGAGAAAGTGTTGTAGTGGCGGAGGAGGCAGTGTTGGAGAAAGTGTTGTAGTGACGGAGGATGCAGTGTTGGAGAAAGTGTTGTAGTGGAGGAGGCAGTGTTGGGGAAAGTGTTGTAGTGATGGAGGAGGCAGTGTTGGGGACAGAGTTTGAAGGGTATGGGGAAAACCGACAGAAAGAACGTTGGAGAAACAGGTAAACATAGGATATATACACGACATCAAAAACACGGATAAATCATAACATTTAAATTTCACTTAATACACTTAAGTTGTGAGATATATCTATTAAACATAGATAATTAATATATTAAGAAGTAAATTAATTACTTGGTATGCAACCAAAACATTAATTAACGACTGAGGGTAATCACAAACAGATAAACGAAACTAAGAGTAGATACTAACAAGTATCTTCCACTTAGCAGTAAACTGGCTAAACCTTTATCTAATTATTTCAACAAAAATATTAGTAATTAGTTTGGAAGGCGGGTATTACAGAAACTTCCAATTATAATCATGGGGGAGCGCTAAACCTATAGGATTATAGAGCGCATGTGGGGGGGGGATGGAAGGTATTCAGGGAACTGGAGCACAGATCCAATTCCCTAGATCAGAGCCCCTCACCAGCATCAAGGAACCTCCCTGGAGGGGAAAACCTCCCAGAGAACTCCCTCCTCCCTCAGTGCTACACCACCTACTGTATGGGACGCTAACCCAATATATTACTTCCTCAGAACTCTACTTGATCAGCCAATAAAAACTCAGGAAATCTGAGCCGGGAGCCAGCCAATCACAGCTTGATTGACTGTCACTACCTCCCCCCCCTCCCAGTTATTAAGTTTCAAAAGATGCTTGAATATGCTATGTGTTGCTAGGCAACCCCTCTGATATGCTATGTGTTGCTAGGCAACCCCTCTGATATGCTATGTGTTGCTAGGCAACCCCTCTGATATGCTATGTGTTGCTAGGCAACCCCTCTGATATGCTATGTGTTGCTAGGCAACCCCTCTGATATGCTATGTGTTGCTAGGCAACCCCTCTGATATGCTATGTGTTGCTAGGCAACCCCTCTGATATGCTATGTGTTGCTAGGCAACCCCTCTGATATGCTATGTGTTGCTAGGCAACCCCTCTGATATGCTATGTGTTGCTAGGCAACCCCTCTGATATGCTATGTGTTGCTAGGCAACCCCTCTGATATGCTATGTGTTGCTAGGCAACCCCTCTGATATGCTATGTGTTGCTAGGCAACCCCTCTGATATGCTATGTGTTGCTAGGCAACCCCTCTGATATGCTATGTGTTGCTAGGCAACCCCTCTGATATGCTATGTGTTGCTAGGCAACCCCTCTGATATGCTATGTGTTGCTAGGCAACCCCTCTGCAGCAATTTAACAAGATATTAGCCCAGTACCTGGCTTAAATTACAAGAAAATTTATATATAGAACATTTCAATAAGTGTAACAGATATGTATATGACAATTTGTATACCAGCTTTTGTATATGAAAAGTATCTATATATGTGGTGCCGAATAGGTAAAACTGGTCAGTTAGCAAGAACTCGTTTAAAATTAAGTCCTTTCTAAAATTTTGTCCTATACTTTTAAAGATATATATATTTTTTCATTTATGTTAATGTAAAAATTAATAGTTTTGTACCGAAAGAACCTTAGAAAACTTACCTAACCTTATTATAACAAACGCAGTTTAATTTAGCCTAATCCAACTGAATATATTTTAGATAAGTTTACAATAATTTAATAAACAAACACAATGAAATATATTTCTTTTTCGTTAGGTTCAGAATGATTTTTGAAAAATTATAGCATACACAAATTTTCGTTTGCTTTATTCGGCAAGAAGAGCGTTGTTATTTAAGCCAAAATCGAAAGTTTTTACCTATTCGGCACGACATATATGGTACCAAAATTAGTCTTGCTATATAGGCTTGGATCAGTAGGCCTGCTGCAGTGCTTCTTCTTTACGTTCTTATAACCGGTAACACACACACACACAAAGATACAGGACCGGGAGCAGTATCTCAACCCCGGTAAACTAGACGAATATACACAGAGTTTGAAGGTTACATCTTCAATAATCTTCACCAGTTATTCAACAAGATCATTTAATAACTTAACTACCAAATATACCTCGATTCTCTATACAACTTAGTTCGCACTTTCTGCTAATATCGAAATTATTCAATTTAATAAGACTAAAAACACAAAAGAAACACTAGGACATAAAAAAAATCCACAATAAAACACCAGGACATGAAAAAACTCCACAATTCGTATTTTATTCCACACTTTTTCAACTTTTTTTTTTTTTGGGGGGGGGGGGGTGAGGCTTGGACAAAATACGAAGATAAAAGCGGACGCCTTTTTTTTTTTTGTATACAAAAAAAGTGTACAACACGATACTGGCGTGACTGAACCTGTCGCTTGTGAGAAGTAAATCACCGAAGTAATGGTAGTTGAACCCTTGTACATAATTGTGTTAAATAATGGTTGTAAGTCGCCTATACATTACCTGTAAGAACTCCGCTATTATATTAGCGGGAGTTGAGGTTCTCGGGCACTGTTAGTAAGCAAAGTTCTTTAGGATGTATAAAATTCTTCACGGCAGCTGAAACAGTATGCAAATTTCTCCACTTCCTTATACATACGTAAATTTGTGTGTGCATGCGTGTGTGTGTGTGTGTGTGTGTGTCTGTGTGCGTGTGTGTCTGTGTGTGTGTGTCTGTGTGAGTGTGTGTCTGTGTGTGTCTGTGTGCGTGTGTGTCTGTGCGTGTGTGTCTGTGTGTGTGTGTGCGTGTGCGTGTGTGTGTCCCATTTTCTCTTATACACAAAGTATTTCAGCATAAACTGTCCTACATTGGAGCAAACTTCAACAGTCTGTCGCTATAAATGAAAAAATAGTTACCTTTCTGTTTCCCAGTGCCCAAACACACACACACATATATATATATATATATATATATATATATATATATATATATATATATATATATATATATATATATATATATATATATATATATATATATATATATGTAGGAATTGCTAGACAGAAATATACACAACACTGATCTCTGGCTGAAGGAGGAACCTACGTAGGACAAGGTACCGTCCTGACCAATAGCGCATGCTACACGCCAAGGTATTGGTCCAGTGTGGGTAGATTGGTAAAGCACTGCGTACCTTGTCCTAAGGTTCGTAGGTTCGAGTCTCCTTCAGCCAGAGATCAGTGTTTATATATATATATATATATGTTGGTAAACAGCAACCACCCAGGGGAGTACTACCGTCCTGCCAGATGACTGTGAAACAGAAACCTGTAACTGTTTTGCATGATGGTAGGATTGCTGGTTTCTTTTTCTGTCTCATAAACACGCTAGATAACAGGGATATCTTGCTACTCCAACTTACACTTTGGTCACACTTCACAGACACGCACATGCATATATATATACATACATCTAGGTTTTTCTCCTTTTTCTACATAGCTCTTGTTCTTCTTTATTTCTTCTATTGTCCATGGGGAAGTGGAAAAGAATCTTTCCTCCGTAAGCCATGCGTGTCGTATGAGGCGACTAAAATGCCGGGAGCAATGGGCTAGTAACCCCTTCTCCTGTAGACATTTACTAAAAAAGAGAAGAAGAAAAACTTTATAAAACTGGGATGCTTGAATGTGCGTGGATGTAGTGCGGATGACAAGAAACAGATGATTGCTGATGTTATGAATGAAAAGAAGTTGGATGTCCTGGCCCTAAGTGAAACAAAGCTGAAGGGGGTAGGAGAGTTTCGGTGGGGGGAAATAAATGGGATTAAATCTGGAGTATCTGAGAGAGTTAGAGCAAAGGAAGGGGTAGCAGTAATGTTGAATGATCAGTTATGGAAGGAGAAAAGAGAATATGAATGTGTAAATGCAAGAATTATGTGGATTAAAGTAAAGGTTGGATGCGAGAAGTGGGTCATAATAAGCGTGTATGCACCTGGAGAAGAGAGGAATGCAGAGGAGAGAGAGAGAGATTTTGGGAGGTGTTAAGTGAATGTATAGGAGCCTTTGAACCAAGTGAGAGAGTAATTGTGGTAGGGGACCTGAATGCTAAAGTAGGAGAAACTTTTAGAGAGGGTGTGATAGGTAAGTTTGGGGTGCCAGGTGTAAATGATAATGGGAGCCCTTTGATTGAACTTTGTATAGAAAGGGGTTTAGTTATAGGTAATACATATTTTAAGAAAAAGAGGATAAATAAGTATACAAGATATGATGTAGGGCGAAATGACAGTAGTTTGTTGGATTATGTATTGGTAGATAAAAGACTGTTGAGTAGACTTCAGGATGTACATGTTTATAGAGGGGCCACAGATATATCAGATCACTTTCTAGTTGTAGCTACACTGAGAGTAAAAGGTAGATGGGATACAAGGAGAATAGAAGCATCAGGGAAGAGAGAGGTGAAGGTTTATAAACTAAAAGAGGAGGCAGTTAGGGAAAGATATAAACAGCTATTGGAGGATAGATGGGCTAATGAGAGCATAGGCAATGGGGTCGAAGAGGTATGGGGTAGGTTTAAAAATGTAGTGTTAGAGTGTTCAGCAGAAGTTTGTGGTTACAGGAAAGTGGGTGCGGGAGGGAAGAGGAGCGATTGGTGGAATGATGATGTAAAGAGAGTAGTAAGGGAGAAAAAGTTAGCATATGAGAAGTTTTTACAAAGTAGAAGTGATGCAAGGAGGGAAGAGTATATGGAGAAAAAGAGAGAGGTTAAGAGAGTGGTGAAGCAATGTAAAAAGAGAGCAAATGAGAGAGTGGGTGAGATGTTATCAACAAATTTTGTTGAAAATAAGAAAAAGTTTTGGAGTGAGATTAACAAGTTAAGGAAGCCTAGAGAACAAATGGATTTGTCAGTTAAAAATAGGAGAGGAGAGTTATTAAATGGAGAGTTAGAGGTATTGGGAAGATGGAGGGAATATTTTGAGGAATTGTAAAATGTTGATGAAGATAGGGAAGCTGTGATTTCGTGTATAGGGCAAGGAGGAATAACATCTTGTAGGAGTGAGGAAGAGCCAGTTGTGAGTGTGGGGGAAGTTCGTGAGGCAGTAGGTAAAATGAAAGGGGGTAAGGCAGCCGGGATTGATGGGATAAAGATAGAAATGTTAAAAGCAGGTGGGGATATAGTTTTGGAGTGGTTGGTGCAATTATTTAATAAATGTATGGAAGAGGGTAAGGTACCTAGGGATTGGCAGAGAGCATGCATAGTTCCTTTGTATAAAGGCAAAGGGGACAAAAGAGAGTGCAAAAATTATAGGGGGATAAGTCTGTTGAGTATACCTGGTAAAGTGTATGGTAGAGTTATTATTGAAAGAATTAAAAGTAAGACTGAGAATAGGATAGTAGATGAACAAGGAGGCTTTAGGAAAGGTAGGGGGTGTGTGGACCAGGTGTTTACAGTGAAACATATAAGTGAACAGTATTTAGATAAGGCTAAAGAGGTCTTTGTGGCATTTATGGATTTGGAAAAGGCGTATGACAGGGTGGATAGGGGGGCAATGTGGCAGATGTTGCAGGTGTATGGTGTAGGAGGTAGGTTACTGAAAGCAGTGAAGAGTTTTTACGAGGATAGTGAGGCTCAAGTTAGAGTACATAGGAAAGAGGGAAATTATTTCCCAGTAAAAGTAGGCCTTAGACAGGGATGTGTGATGTCACCGTGGTTGTTTAATATATTTATAGATGGGTTGTAAGAGAAGTAAATGCGAGGGTCTTGACAAGAGGCGTGGAGTTAAAAGATAAAGAATCACACATAAAGTGGGAGTTGTCACAGTTGCTCTTTGCTGATGACACTGTGCTCTTGGGAGATTCTGAAGAGAAGTTGCAGAGATTGGTGGATGAATTTGGTAGGGTGTGCAAAAGAAGAAAATTAAAAGTGAATACAGGAAAGAGTAAGGTTATGAGGATAACAAAAATATTAGGTGATGAAAGATTGGATATCAGATTGGAGGGAGAGAGTATGGAGGAGGTGAATGTATTCAGATATTTGGGAGTGGACGTGTCAGCGGATGGGTCTATGAAGGATGAGGTGAATCATAGAATTGATGAGGGGAAAAGGGTGAGTGGTGCACTTAGGAGTCTGTGGAGACAAAGAACTTTGTCCTTGGAGGCAAAGAGGGGAATGTATGAGAGTATAGTTTTACCAACACTCTTATATGGGTGTGAAACATGGGTGATGAATGTTGCAGCGAGGAGAAGGCTGGAGGCAGTGGAGATGTCATGTCTGAGGGCAATGTGTGGTGTGAATATAATGCAGAGAATTCGTAGTTTGGAAGTTAGGAGGAGGTGCGGGATTACCAAAACTGTTGTCCAGAGGGCTGAGGAAGGGTTGTTGAGGTGGTTCGGACATGTAGAGAGAATGGAGCGAAACAGAATGACTTCAAGAGTGTATCAGTCTGTAGTGGAAGGAAGGCGGGGTAGGGGTCGGCCTAGGAAAGGTTGGAGGGAGGGGGTAAAGGAGGTTTTGTGTGCGAGGGGCTTGGACTTCCAGCAGGCATGCGTGAGCGTGTTTGATAGGAGTGAATGGAGACGAATGGTTTTTAATACTTGACGTGCTGTTGGAGTGTAAGCAAAGTAACATTTATGAAGGGGTTCAGGGAAACCGGCAGGCCGGACTTGAGTCCTGGAGATGGGAAGTACAGTGCCTGCACTCTGAAGGAGGGGTGTTAATGTTGCAGTTTAAAAACTGTAGTGTAAAGCACCCTTCTGGCAAGACAGTGATGGAGTGAATGATGGTGAAAGTTTTTCTTTTTCGGGCCACCCTGCCTTGGTGGGAATCGGCCAGTGTGATAATAAATATATATATATATATAAATGCCGGGAGCAATGGGCTAGTAACCCCTTCTCCTGTATACAATTACTAAAAAAGAGAAGAAGAAAAACTTTATAAAACTGGGTTGCTTAAATGTGCGTGGATGTAGTGCGGATGACAAGAAACAGATGATTGCTGATGTTATGAATGAAAAGAAGTTGGATGTCCTGGCCCTAAGCGAAACAAAGCTGAAGGGGGTAGGAGAGTTTCAGTGGGGGGAAATAAATGGGATTAAATCTGGAGTATCTGAGAGAGTTAGAGCAAAGGAAGGGGTAGCAGTAATGTTAAATGATCAGTTATGGAAGGAGAAAAGAGAATATGAATGTGTAAATTCAAGAATTATGTGGATTAAAGTAAAGGTTGGATGCGAGAAGTGGGTCATAATAAGCGTGTATGCACCTGGAGAAGAGAGGAATGCAGAGGAGAGAGAGAGATTTTGGGAGATGTTAAGTGAATGTATAGGAGCCTTTGAACCAAGTGAGAGAGTAATTGTGGTAGGGGACTTGAATGCTAAAGTAGGAGAAACTTTTAGAGAGGGTGTGGTAGGTAAGTTTGGGGTGCCAGGTGTAAATGATAATGGGAGCCCTTTGATTGAACTTTGTATAGAAAGGGGTTTAGTTATAGGTAATACATATTTTAAGAAAAAGAGGATAAATAAGTATACACGATATGATGTAGGGCGAAATGACAGTAGTTTGTTGGATTATGTATTGGTAGATAAAAGACTGTTGAGTAGACTTCAGGATGTACATGTTTATAGAGGGGCCACAGATATATCAGATCACTTTCTAGTTGTAGCTACACTGAGAGTAAAAGGTAGATGGGATACAAGGAGAATAGAAGCATTAGGGAAGAGAGAGGTGAAGGTTTATAAACTAAAAGAGGAGGCAGTTAGGGTAAGATATAAACAGCTATTGGAGGATAGATGGGCTAATGAGAGCATAGGCAATAGGGTCGAAGAGGTATGGGGTAGGTTTAAAAATGTAGTGTTAGAGTGTTCAGCAGAAGTTTGTGGTTACAGGAAAGTGGGTGCAGGAGGGAAGAGGAGCGATTGGTGGAATGATGATGTAAAGAGAGTAGTAAGGGAGAAAAAGTTAGCATATGAGAAGTTTTTACAAAGTAGAAGTGATGCAAGGAGGGAAGAGTATATGGAGAAAAAGAGAGAGGTTAAGAGAGTGGTGAAGCAATGTAAAAAGAGAGCAAATGAGAGAGTGGGTGAGATGTTATCAACAAATTTTGTTGAAAATAAGAAAAAGTTTTGGAGTGAGATTAACAAGTTAAGAAAGTCCTTGGAGGCAAAGAGGGGAATGTATGAGAGTATAGTTTTACCAACGCTCTTATATGGGTGTGAAGCGTGGGTGATGAATGTTGCAGCGAGGAGAAGGCTGGAGGCAGTGGAGATGTCATGTCTGAGGGCAATGTGTGGTGTGAATATAATGCAGAGAATTCGTAGTTTGGAAGTTAGGAGGAGGTGCGGGATTACCAAAACTGTTGTCCAGAGGGCTGAGGAAGGGTTGTTGAGGTGGTTCGGACATGTAGAGAGAATGGAGCGAAACAGAATGACTTCAAGAGTGTATCAGTCTGTAGTGGAAGGAAGGCGGGGTAGGGGTCGGCCTAGGAAGGGTTGGAGGGAGGGGGGTAAAGGAGGTTTTGTGTGCGAGGGGCTTGGACTTCCAGCAGGCATGCTTGAGCGTGTTTGATAGGAGTGAATGGAGACAAATGGTTTTTAATACTTGACGTGCTGTTGGAGTGTGAGCAAAGTAACATTTATGAAGGGATTCAGGGAAACCGGCAGGCCGGACTTGAGTCCTGGAGATGGGAAGTACAGTGCCTGCACTCTGAAGGAGGGGTGTTAATGTTGCAGTTTAAAAACTGTAGTGTAAAGCACCCTTCTGGCAAGACAGTGATGGAGTGAATGATGGTGAAAGTTTTTCTTTTTCGGGCCACCCTGCCTTGGTGGGAATCGGCCGGTGTGATAATAAAAAAAAAAAAATAAATATATATATATATATATATATATATATATATATATATATATATATATATATATATATATATATATATATATATATATATATATATATAACTGCTTTTCCACCCCTCCCCCTCTAAAAAAGCATGCAGTTTAAATTAAAACATGGTGCCCGTTGTCAGCAAGGGGAGGGGAGGGGAGGGGAGGGGAGGGGAGAGGGGAGGGGAGAGGGGAGGGGAGGAGGTGATATGGTGGGATTTACCTGGAAACCGAATGATTTTTCAGTATTTGTTATGGGACTGATGGAAGATATTAGTGTTCCAGTAACGAGCACTGCGTGTATCTCCAGCCTTTTTAGTTTTTTTTATAAGGCCACTCCTGCCAGACAAGCCTAAAAGTTTTGTGCGAACTTTGATTGGTTCCCGTTGTTGTTTTTTTCTTATAGATTGATAGATGGATATAATTGTGAATTAAGATACTCATTTTTATTAATTAAAATGAATTTAGCGACCCGACTCTGCTAGAATATACTGAATATAGATTTGCTTTGCTACTCTAACTTCACGCTATTTTCTATTAAGTAAACAATGCATGCGTATACTTAAAGGCATAAATGTATATATAAAGTATAATATATATATATATATATATATATATATATATATATATATATATATATATATATATATATATATATATATATATATATATATATATATATATATATATACACACACCTTATACTCTGACAAAACTTACCCTATTTCTCCCGTTGCTACCCTTGTACAGCTCCTGATGACGCACTGATAAGTGTTTAAGTACTTTGATCCATCAATCAGACAGTAAATATCTCTTGGTGTCACTGGTGGTAATGCTTGCGAGGATGACTAACTTAGTAGTTATTAGTGGTGATGGTGACTGGTAGGGTTGCGACGATACTGGCGTGCTGTGGAGGGTGGTTAATGTAAGGTTATGTGGTAGTTTGCAGGGCGTGGCGGTTCGTGGAGGTTGTAGTGGCTGTTGTAGAGGGGCATTGTAGTGTATGGTGATAGAGGTGCTGGTGGGGTTGTTTGGTGTTAGTGGCGCTGACTGTGGTGGTAGATGTAATAGGAAGAGAGGTTTTGGTAGCTGTGTGGGGAGTGATGATGGCAGCAGTGGTGGCGGCAGTAGGAAGGGGTGGTAAATTCCTGTGTTGGTTAAAGCTGTATGACCAAGCCTGGACCAAGCACCTCTCAGCTGCTAGCTTTAACTGAGGGTCAAGGAGCCCCCCCCATCACACACACACACACACACACACACACACACACACACACACACTTGGCTAAAAGCTGTGATTCCTATATACACAGTTTGCAATCATGAGGTGAGAATCCAGACAATATCTACCACAAACGAAGGAATGTGTGTTAGGTCTTCCATGTGTACTTGACTTATTCCCTGAAATAACTCCTGGCGTACTTCTGTTCCAAGAGGATACTGGTATATTTTTTAATGAGGGGGGTTTGAAGTCTATCGACTTAATTAGGGCTATTCAGGTTGCATAGGGACTGATTACCTTATCTTCCTCTGACGTCTGTGTAGTTATATAACACTGAGGGACCGATTACCTGATCTACAGTCTTCGCATATATCTCTACTGCATTAAGCGAGAAAACAAACAATTAGTACTTAGCTTCACAGACTGGTAAGGCAGATATTCCAAGCAGAAGAGTTGGACTGGAATCAAACCTGTATAACACGTGTTACTTGGGTGTTTAAATTTACCTAAGGTTACAGGAATAAGGTCACTAAGGTCACTAGAATATATATAGTTCACTAGAATATGCAAGGTCACTAGAATATATAAGGTCACTAAAATTAACATAAGTGTAAATTTGTGACCTTATATTAACATAAATGTTAATATAAGGTCACAAATTTAAATAAACAAAGAAAAGGGTCGGAAGAATGTAAATATTAGAGGTTGATACCCCAGGCTGTGAGTGCTGTAGCACTGTCTAGGTTGTGAGTACTCTAGCGCTGTCTAGGCTGTGAGTACTCTAGCACTGTCTTCTAGCACTGTCTTCTAGCAGTGTATTCTAGCACTGTCTTCTAGCAGTGTATTCTAGCACTGTCTTCTAGCACTGTCTTCTAGCAGTGTCTTCTAGCACTGTCTTCTAGCAGTGTCTTCTAGCAGTGTCTTCTAGCAGTGTCTTCTAGCAGTGTCTTCTAGCACTGGCTTCTAGCACTGGCTTCTAGCACTGTCTTCTAGCAGTGTCTTCTAGCAGTGTCTTCTAGCAGTGTCTTCTAGCAGTGTCTTCTAGCAGTGTCTTCTAGCAGTGTCTTCTAGCACTGTCTTCTAGCAGTGTCTTCTAGCACTGTCTTCTAGCACTGTCTTCTAGCACTGTCTTCTAGCACTGTCTTCTAGCAGTGTCTTCTAGCACTGTCTTCTAGCAGTGTCTTCTAGCACTGTCTTCTAGCACTGTCTTCTAGCACTGTCTTCTAGCAGTGTCTTCTAGCAGTGTCTTCTAGCAGTGTCTTCTAGCAGTGTCTTCTAGCAGTGTCTTCTAGCACACTCATATTTGTCAACTTACAAAGTTGGATTATAATGTTCCTATTGCCCGCACTCACCCTCGCACTCACCCTCGCACTCACCCTCGCACTCACCCCCGCACTCACCCCCGCACTCACCTTCGCACTCACCCTCGCACTCACCCCACCTCACCCCACTCACCTTCGTCACCCCTCACCCCTCACCCTCACCCTCGCACTCCTCACCCCCACCTCACCTTGCCTCACCCTCACTCACCCTCACTCACCCCGCCTCACCCCACTCACCCCCACCTCACCTCCCCCACCCCACTCACCCCTCTACCTCCCCACCTCCTCACCCCTCACCCCACCTCCACCCCTCCCCCACTCACCCCGCACTCACCCTCACCTCACCCCCACCTCACCTCACCTCACCCCACTACCCTCCTCTACCCCACCTCACCCTCACTCACCCTCACTCTACCCCACCTCACCCTCACTCTACCCCACCCCATCTCCACCTCTCCCCCACCTCACCCCACCTCATCTCACACCTCAGCCCCACCTCACCCTCACCCCTCACCCCCTCACCCCCTTCCACCCCTCACCCTCACTCACCCCACTCACCCCTCATCCCCACCCCCACCTCCCTGCACTCACCCCCACCTCACTCTCACCCCTCTACCTCCTCACCTCACCCTCACTCTCCCCACCCCCTCTCCCCCACCTCACCCCCACTCACCCCCACCTCCCCCACACTCTACCCCACCTCACCCCACCTCACCCCATACACCTCAATGCACCACACCCCACTCCCCACACTCCCCCCACACTAGATAATTTACACCTATGTTACTATGCATGATAATTGCACTTTCGTGTACATGTACACGAACTTACACTCTCGCACACTCACCGTTACGCCCTCACACTTACACTCTTCTAATAGTCTCTCATTTTCATTGGGTCCTAGTTCCTGGGTCTTTTGTGTATCCATATGCTCTGGCACTACCGTCCGCAGGATGGATATGTGGTGCACAATAAACTAGCCACTTCGGTGGCAAAATCTAAATCTAATCTCATTTCCTGACGACTTCAGGTAATTAGATGAAGGTAATTGACAGTGGGATCTAGTTAGTGATTTCTGGCAAGTACTCAAGACTAATGAACGACACTTCTCACACAAACTGTTTATAGTGCAATTTGTTAGTTTCACTTATGATAGAGGGAACAAATGTTTCTCTCTCTCTCTCTCTCTCTCTCTCTCTCAGTATTCCAGTTCTAACGATATATTTTAAGAGTTTAAAACTATGGTCATATTTTCAACAGGAGAGAAAGAGAGAGAGAGAGAGAGAGAGAGAGAGAGAGAGAAATATCCTAGAGTGGCCAGACACTGGAGTCTATCACTAGAGTGGGCAGGGAGGCCAGGGTGGCCAGGGAGGCCAGGGTGGCCAGGCACTAAGGTCAGCTTTGAATATTTCTGAGAAAAATTCTCAATAATATTTTATCAAGAATTTTTACTCCAGGGACTTAAAAGTTATATAGTTTTTCTTTCAAGAGTGCGTGAGGAAGTGTGAGGAAGAGTGCGTGAGGAAGTGTGAGGAAGAGTGCGTGAGGAAGTGTGAGGAAGAGTGCGTGAGGAAGTGTGAGGAAGAGTGCGGGAGGAAGACGAAGTGTGAGGAAGAGTGCATGAGGAAGACAAAGTGTGAGGAAGAGTGCGGAAGTGTGAGGAGTGCGTGAGGAAGTGTGAGGAAGAGTGCGTGAGGAAGTGTGAGGAAGAGTGCGTGAGGAAGTGTGCGTGAGGAAGTGAGGAAGTGAGAAATGAAGAGGTGAAGTGTGAGAAGAGTGCGTAAATGAAATGAGGAAGAGAGGAAGAGTGTAAGAGTGAGAGTGGTTAAGGAAGAGTGTGAGGAAAGGTGGGAGGAAGTGTGAGAAAGTGTTGGAGGTATAGTGTGAGGGGACTGTGTGTGAAAGGTAGAAGATGTGAGGGGAAGGAAGTGTTGGAGGGGAGGGAGGGACAGGGGAGAGAGAGAGAGAGAGAGAGAGAGAGAGAGAGAGAGAGAGAGAGAGAGAGAGAGAGAGAGAGAGAGAGAGAGAGAGAGAGAGAGAGACTGAAACTAGATAAAGATAATTAGCTCCATTAGCATGGGGGTGAATAACACTTAGAAGAGAATAGACAGGGAATGACAGGTACAGATGACAGAAACATGTAAACCACTGGACCTGTCAATCCCGGGACCACGGTTCGAGTCCCCTTCCATCTTTGTTTATTCATACAGATACTTGTATACAACGACATATGACAGATACAATGAGAAATACAGTGAGAGATGCAGAGAAATACCCACGAAGACAGTGATAGACAGACAAGCAGTTAAAGACAGAGATAGAGCCAAATTTAGACATACAGACACATAAAAATTGGCTTAAGACATAAGCAGACAACGATAGACTAAGGCAGACAGAGGCTGAATGAGAGTCGTACAGTGAGACTACACAGCGACTGTGTAATGGTTATAGATATACGTCTCCCAAGATGGTTAACGAAACTAATTATAGGAAGAGACGTGCAGGGAGGGAGGTATGGAAACAGTGACGGGAGGAAGGAGGGGCGGGGGGTAATGCAAACTGTAAAGGGAGAATTGGAGGGAGTGAAAACGTGAAGATGGTAAGTGAATAGTGCACTCTGACACAGACACACACACACTATCTAATCTGAGAGGGGTGTTAGAGAGAGAGAGAGAGAGAGAGAGAGAGAGAGAGAGAGAGAGAGAGAGAGAGAGAGAGAGAGAGAGAGAGAGAGAGAGAGAGAGAGAGAGAGAGAGAGAGAGAGAGAGAGAGAGAGAGAGAGAGAGAGAGAGAGAGAGAGAGAGAGAGAGAGAGAGAGAGAGAGACAGAGAGAGACAGAGAGAGACAGAGAGAGAGAGAGAGAGAGAGAGAGAGAGAGAGAGAATGATAGAGAGGGAAGAGGGATGGTAGGGAGAGGTGGAATATGTAATTCACATATTTTTAATGGTTCTTCCCTCCCTCTTCCATGCTTTCATTCCTTCCTCTCTCTCTCTCTCTCTCTCTCTCTCTCTCTCTCTCTCTCTCTCTCTCTCTCTCCTTCCCAGTTCGCCTCAATACCTCTGGTATCAGTTGTGCACAAGCTGTCACAGACTCAACATACATTTAATTAAAGACAGTGACCAAGTCTTTGCTCTGGCAGACTGGAAACACCATCAGTAGGATACTTCAAAACTGAGTGCTCAGCCTAATTCAAATATACTCTGTTTTCACACATGATAAAAGACAAAAAAAAAAAAACTGAGATAATTTAGTAATTCTCAATGATGCTGAGAAATGTTCCTCACTAAGAAATGTAAATGAGAATCGGACTTTGAAGTATGTGTTTTTTTTTATATTTTTTTGCGAGTATCTATGTGCTTAAGTCAGAAAATTGGTGGTTATGGTGTGTACGAACAAAATATAAGGAACGAAAAGGCACAATAGCGTGATTGGAACAACACATAAATAATAAATGGTCCAAGCGGGTCGAAAAGTCGTCGTAAGCTCCTGTCTCTTATTTATGGGTGATGTGTTTAAACAAATTATCCCAACCTTTATAACATCAACTCTAAACTATATTTTCAGGGTGAAAATTTGGCCAAATTTGTAAGACTTCAAAAATATTTATATTTGACGATACTCTGAAGTTAGAAAGTTAACTACATTCTAAGGTATTGTAGTGATACATCCGTGTAGAAGAGCTATATACATTTTTCTGCAAAATCGTAGGTGACATATAGACTCTTGCATGGAACACAAATTTATTTTAGACTTGCGTAATATGCAAATGATTGGATACGCGGGGCCATGTGAACTGTGATGAGTGCGCACGCACACGCAGGCACACTGGAGCTGTGACTCGGGGCCAGGAGCTGTGATGACCCCTGCAACCGCAACTAAGTGACTACTAGGTGGGTATACAGCCCGCCCACACACACACACACACACACACACACACACACACACACACACACATTCTGGTGAGATAGCTATTGAATGAATGATTATTGTGTTTCGTTCTTTGGGTCACATTGCTGGGAAACAGCCCATGTTGTAAGCAAAAATACGTTAATTCAGTGTTGTTATATGTTAAGTGTTATTTTAAGGTCACACTGTGTTACTGAAGTGTTACGTTACGTTCAGTCACTGCAACGTTACGTTACGATCAGTGTCACAAACGTTATGTTACGATCACGGTGGAGTCTCCCTCTGGTGCTATCAGTGCCACAAATCCTCTCTGCCATTTTCTCTCTATTTTTCACAATTCCTAAAGCCTCTGCCACAGTATCTATGACTGATCTTTCCACTTTTTCCTGTTATTTCCAAACATTACTCATGAATCCACAGTGATTATTTTCATATATATATATATATATATATATATATATATATATATATATATATATATATATATATATATATATATATATATATATATATAGCTGCTAAGGGACCTCGATACCTCAAAGGCGATGGGACCAGACATCTCCCCGTGGGTCCTTAGAGAGGGAGCAGAAATGCTGTGTGTGCCACTAATCATAATCTTCAATACATCCCTTGAAACTGGGCAACTACCTGAGGTATGGAAGACGGCAAATGTAGTACCCATATTTAAAAAATGAGACTATAGACCAGTGTCACTGATGTGCATAGTATGCAAAGTAATGGAGAAGATTATCAGGAAGAGAGTGGTGGAACACCTGGAGCGGAACAAGAGTATAAACACCAACCAGCACGGTTTTATGGAAGGCAAATCCTGTGTCACATACTGGAGTTTTATGATTAAGTAACAGAAGACACGAGAGAGAGGGGTGGGTTGATTGCATCTTCTTGGACTGCAAGAAGGCCTTCGACACAGTTCCTCACAGGAGATTGGTGCAGAAGCTAGAGGATCAGACACATAACAGGAAGGGCACTGCAGTGGATCAGAGAATACCTGACAGGGAGGCAACCACGAGTCATGGTACGTGATGAGGTATCATAGTGGGCACCTGTGACGAGCGTGGTCCCACAGGGGTCGGTCCTAGGACCAGTACTATTTCTGGTATATGTGAACGACATGATGGAAGGGTTAGACTCAGAATTGACCCTGTTCGCTGATGTGAAGATAATGGGGAGAATTAAATCAGATGAGGATCAGGTAGGACTCCAAAGAGACCTGGACAGGCTGGACACCTGGTCCAGCAACTGGCTTCTTGAATTTAACCCCGCCAAATGCAAAGTCATGAAGATCGGGGAAGGGCAAAGAAGACCGCAAACAGAGTATAGGCTTGGTGGCCAAAGACTGCAAACTTCGCTCAAGGAGAAAGATCTTGGCGTGAGTATAACACCGAACACGTCTCCGGAAGCACACATCAACCAGATAACTGCTGCAGCATATGGGCGCCTGGCAAACCTGAGAATAGTGTTCCGATACCTTAGTAAGGAATCGTTCAAGACACTGTGCACCTTGTACGTCAGGCCCATGTACGCAGCACCTGTTTGGAACCCACACTTGATCAAGCACGTCAGGAAATTAGAGAAAGTGTAAAGGTTTGCGACAAGGTTAGTTCCAAAGCTGAGGGGAATGTCATACGAAGAAAGGTTCAGGGAAATGGGCCTGACGACAGTGGAGGACAGGAGGGTTAGGGGAGACATGATAACAACATACAAAATACAAGGTGGACAGAGACAGGATGTTCCAGGGAGGGGACACAGAAACAAGGGGCCACAATTGGAAGTTGAACACGCAGATGAGTCACAGTGATGTTAGGAAGTATTTCTTCAGTCATAGTCGTCAGTCAGTGGAATAGCCTAGAAAGTGACGTAGTGGAGGAAGGAGCCATACATAGCTTTAAGACGAGGTATGATAAAGCTCATGGAGCAGGGAGAGAGAAGCTAGTAGCAATCAATGAAGAGGCGGGGCCAGGAGCTATGAATCGACCCCTGCAACCACAAATAGACGAGTACACACTCACTCTTCACTCAACTTCAGCCAGAACAACGGCTTACACAATATAACTGAGTTATGTTGTGGTGTGTGTGTGTGTGTATGTGTACGTATGTGTGTACGTATGTATGTGTGTGTACGTATGTGTGTGTGTGTACGTATGTGTATGTGTGTGTGGGTGTGTGTACGTATGTGTATATGTGTGTGTGTGTGTACGTATGTGTTTGTGTGTGTGTATGGGTGTGTACGTATGTATATATGCGTATGTGTGTGTGTGTGTGTGTGTACGTATGTGTTTGTGTGTGTGTGTGTGGGTGTGTGTACGTATGTATATATGCGTGTGTGTGTGTGTGTGTGTGTGTGTGTGTGTGTGTGTGTGTACGTATGTGTGTGTGTAAGTATGTGTGTGTGTGTGTGTACCTATGTGTGTGTGTGTGTGTGTGTGTGTGTGTGTGTACGTATGTGTGTGTGTGTGTGTACGTATGTGTCTGTGTGTGTACGTATGTGTGTGTGTGTGTACGTATGTGTGTGTGTGTGTACGTATGTGTGTGTGTGTGTGTGTGTGTGTGTGTGTGTGTGTGTGTGTGTGTGTGTATATATGTATGTGTGTGTGTGTGTGTGTGTTTGTGTGTGTGTACGTATGTGTTTGTGTGTGTGTGTGTACGTATGTGTTTGTGTGTGTGTGTGTGTACGTATGTGTTTGTGTGTGGTGCCGAATAAGTAAAACTGGTCAATTAGCATGAACTTGTTTAAAATTAAGTCCTTTCTAAAATTTTCTCCTATACGTTTAAATATATATTTTTTTCATTTTATAATTTTGTACCAAAAGAACCTTAGAAAACTTACCTGACCTTATTATAACAAGCGCAATTTAATTTAGCCTAATCCAACCAAATATTTTTTTAGATAAATTTACAGTAATTTAATAAACAATAAAATAAATTTTTTTCGTTAGGTTCAGAATGATTTTTTTTTGCGAAATTTTTGCACACACAAATTTTCGCTTTTTTTTTTTAATAAAATATAAGATTAACACCTACAGACTTCAATATTAATGTCAACCTTCCTTTACGAGGGTTATACTAGTGTCTAAAGTTTGAAGCCGACCAGAAAAAGCGTTCAAGTTACAGCACGAAAACGTAGGAGAAAATGAAGGAAAAACTCGATGCTTGCGATGGATATTCCCTTCCAGGGATACCTAATTATGTGGCAGCCCGCACCGTCTGTCAGAGGATACCTCATTATGGAATACCCCCTCACCGTCTGTCACTACCACACCCTACAATACTTCCCATCACCCAGAGTGATGGTGTCCTCACAACTCCCGCTATACTCTCACACACACACACACACACACACACACACACACACACACACACACACACACACACATTTACATAAATTCAATATTTACTCCCGTTTTACACACAAGTTTTCAGAGATCTGCGACTGGTTTCCGATGACGGTGCTTAAACGTGCGGTAAACGATATATTCTGGAGGCGTGGAAGGTTTGTGGCTACCCCCTATATTCCTGGTTCCAATCTCTGTCTCTGTCTCTCTCTCTCTCTCTCCCCACACACTGGCTTCATCAGTCCAATACAAAGAAGAGTGGTGAAAGTTGGGAGTAGTTTGAGGTAATTGGTCCCTCAGCCTGGAGTCGATATAATCAGTCCCTCAGCCTGGAGTCGATATAATCAGTCCCTCAGCCTGGAGTCGACATAATCAGTCCCTCAGCCTGCCGTCGATATCAGTCCCTCAGCCTGGAGTCGACATAATTAGTCCCTCAGCCTGGAGTCGATATAATCAGTCCCTCAGCCTGGAGTCGACATAATCAGTCCCTCAGCCTGGAGTCGACATAATCAGTCCCTCAGCCTGGAGTCGATATAATCAGTCCCTCAGCCTGGAGTCGATATAATCAGTCCCTCAGCCTGGAGTCGATATAATCAGTCTCTCAGCCTGGAGTCGATATAATCAGTCCTTCAGCCTGGAGTCGATATAATCAGTCCCTCAGCCTGGAGTCGATATAATAAGTCCCTCAGCCTGGAGTCGATATAATAAGTCCCTCAGCCTGGAGTCGATATAATCAGTCCCTCAGCCTGGAGTCGATATAATCAGTCCCTCAGCCTGGAGTCGATATAATCAGTCCCTCAGCCTGGAGTCGATATAATCAGTCCCTCAGCCTGGAGTCGACATAATCAGTCCCTCAGCCTGGAGTCGACATAATCAGTCCCTCAGCCTGGAGTCGACATAATCAGTCCCTCAGCCTGGAGTCGACATAATCAGTCCCTCAGCCTGGAGTCGACATAATCAGTCCCTCAGCCTGGAGTCGACATAATCAGTCCCTCAGCCTGGAGTCGACATAATCAGTCCCTCAGCCTGGAGTCGACATAATCAGTCCCTCAGCCTGGAGTCGACATAATCAGTCCCTCAGCCTGGAGTCGACATAATCAGTCCCTCAGCCTGGAGTCGACATAATCAGTCCCTCAGCCTGGAGTCGACATAATCAGTCCCTCAGCCTGGAGTCGACATAATCAGTCCCTCAGCCTGGAGTCGACATAATCAGTCCCTCAGCCTGGAGTCGACATAATCAGTCCCTCAGCCTGGAGTCGACATAATCAGTCCCTCAGCCTGGAGTCGACATAATCAGTCCCTCAGCCTGGAGTCGACATAATCAGTCCCTCAGTCTGGACTCGACATAATCAGTCCCTCAGCCTGGAGTCGACATAATCAGTCCCTCAGCCTGGAGTCGACATAATCAGTCCCTCAGCCTGGAGTCGACATAATCAGTCCCTCAGCCTGGAGTCGACATAATCAGTCCCTCAGCCTGGAGTCGACATAATCAGTCCCTCAGCCTGGAGTCGACATAATCAGTCCCTCAGCCTGGAGTCGACATAATCAGTCCCTCAGCCTGGAGTCGACATAATCAGTCCCTCAGCCTGGAGTCGACATAATCAGTCCCTCAGCCTGGAGTCGACATAATCAGTCCCTCAGCCTGGAGTTGACATAATCAGTCCCTCAGCCTGGAGTCGACATAATCAGTCCCTCAGCCTGGAGTCGACATAATCAGTCCCTCAGCCTGGAGTCGACATAATCAGTCCCTCAGCCTGGAGTTGACATAATCAGTCCCTCAGCCTGGAGTTGACATAATCAGTCCCTCAGCCTGGAGTCGACATAATCAGTCCCTCAGCCTGGAGTCGATATAATCAGTCCCTCAGCCTGGAGTCGACATAATCAGTCCCTCAGCCTGGAGTCGACATAATCAGTCCCTCAGCCTGGAGTCGATATAATCAGTCCCTCAGCCTGGAGTCGATATAATCAGTCCCTCAGCCTGGAGTCAATATAATCAGTCCCTCAGCCTGGAGTCGATATAATCAGTCCCTCAGCCTGGAGTCGACATAATCAGTCCCTCAGCCTGGAGTCGACATAATCAGTCCCTCAGCCTGGAGTCGACATAATCAGTCCCTCAGCCTGGAGTCGACATAATCAGTCCCTCAGCCTGGAGTCGACATAATCAGTCCCTCAGCCTGGAGTCGATATAATCAGTCCCTCAGCCTGGAGTCGATATAACCAGTCCCTCAGCCTGGAGTCGATATAATCAGTCCCTCAGCCTGGAGTCGATATAATCAGTCCCTCAGCCTGGAGTCGATATAATCAGTCCCTCAGCCTGGAGTCGATATAATCAGTCCCTCAGCCTGGAGTCGACATAATCAGTCCCTCAGCCTGGAGTCGACATAATCAGTCCCTCAGCCTGGAGTCGACATAATCAGTCCCTCAGCCTGGAGTCGATATAATCAGTCCCTCAGCCTGGAGTCGACATAATCAGTCCCTCAGCCTGGAGTCGACATAATCATTCCTCAGCCTGGAGTCGACATAATCAGTCTCTCAGCCTGGAGTCGATATAATCAGTCCCTCAGCCTGGAGTCGATATAATCAGTCCCTCAGCCTGGAGTCGATATAATCAGTCCCTCAGCCTGGAGTCGATATAATCAGTCCCTCAGCCTGGAGTCGATATAATCAGTCCCTCAGCCTGGAGTCGATATAGTAAGTCCCTCAGCCTGGAGTCGATATAATAAGTCCCTCAGCCTGGAGTCGATATAATCAGTCCCTCAGCCTGGAGTCGATATAATCAGTCCCTCAGCCTGGAGTCGATATAACCAGTCCCTCAGCCTGGAGTCGATATAATCAGTCCCTCAGCCTGGAGTTGACATAATCAGTCCCTCAGCCTGGAGTCGACATAATCAGTCCCTCAGCCTGGAGTCGATATAATCAGTCCATCAGTCTTTTTAAAATTAATGGACTAATTACCTCAAACTCCTGTTCTTCACAATTCTTCTCTGTATTGGACTGATGAAGCCACTGTGTGGCGAAACGTTTCCTCAATAAAGATACCACAGTGTTGCAAATATGTCTAATTTATCGACTAGTCGACTCTCGGAACCATTTATCTACACAACTACTTGTGGTATTTACTGTACACACTGACGAGGTAGATCAGTCAGCGCTCACGCTTGAAAAAAATATATATACAATACCAAAAATAAGGATAATATTAAGCAATAACATCATGGAGAAGTCAGCACATTATCATACCTAGTTAAAATAACCAGATTTAGTTAAATAACTTGAAACTATTATTGTCAGTTCATAATTATGGTTAATGGCTATGACAAACAAGAACAAGAACACTGCAGACTGAGGGAGAGTGAAAGAACTCTCACAGCCTCCTGGATTACTTAGCCAGGTGGCTGCTGCACTTTAAACCAGACATGTACAGGTAAGTTTCAACTTCCGAGTTAAGTTTGTATTGACGTTTCTGGTGATTAAAATGCCTAATAGTCTCAATTTTGTTGTAATTCCTACGACTTTCATTCGTTCTGATTGTATTTCTCTTCCTTCGTCTGGTAATTACGTCCCGATCTCTGACCGGTTCTTCTGTTGGTGTTCGTCGGTAATGGTGAAAACCACCAGATAACCACATGGAAAACAATGAATAAAATACAATCTGACAACGAAAGGGATCCAAAATAAATTTTGCCACCGTAGTGGCTAGTTTATTGTGCATCTCATATCCGTGGTATGGAAGGTTTTGTAGTAGTACTGGGATATAAACCATACCACGGGTGGGGGTTGATCGCGGGTTCAAACCCTACCCGTAGTATGGTTTGTTTGCAATCGTGTCATTACGATTTCGTGAGTCATTAGTACTGTTATATGTTAAGTACAAGGGCACAAGTGCAACTAATGTGACATTTTATGGTGACAACGTTTCGCTCTCCAGGAGCTTTATCAAGAGAAACGTTGCCACAATAAAATGTCACATTAGTTGTATTTGTGTCCTTTTACTTTACATAGTCGGTAATTCTACCAATATTAACACAGTACTGGAATACACAAGGCCTAGGAACTAGGCCCAAAAATGGGCCTAACAAGTCAGTACATCTGGATATATATCTACAGTTGTGTTAACTGTTGCAAGCAAATTATAGATAATCTTGTTTAATGTGGAATCTCATAGCAATGAAAAACTAGAAAATCTTCACTAGAGGATCACAAACAAGAGAAATTCGCCAAACCACGGAACGGGTAGGGTTTGAACCAGTGGCGTTTAAGTCCTGTTACGACTTCGCGAGTCATGAGAAACTCACCCCAGTATAACCTTGAGATATACTGGACTCATTACACCATGATAACCTAAGCTAACACGATGACAGACTCACAATTGGAAGTTGAAGACTCGGATGAGTCAAAGGGATGTTAGGGAGTATTTCTTCAGAGTTGTCAGGAAGTAGAATAGGCTGCCAAGTGGCGTAGTGGAGGCAGGAACCATCCATAGTTTTATGACGAGGTATGATAAAGCTCATCGAGCAGAGAGGACCTAGGAGCGATCAGTGAAGAGGAGGGGAAAGGGGCTGTGACTTGACCCCTACAACCACAAATCGAAGAGTACAGGACGGACAAGGTTCGAACTCATTCAGGGACTCGAAACACGTCGGTCGTAAAATGCTGGAAATATTGCCAACACTATTTTGTGAGAGGAGAATATAATTGGGTAGCCAATGTGTGGTTTCCGCGGGTAAATGTAAATTTTAACAGTGCAAAATTATTTATGAAAGTGATTCGCAGAGTTACTAGATATAAATTATCAAGGAACTTTGAAAAACACTGTCACTGTTCTCGTTGGCTGATGGGAGGGAAAATACTGTCACTTCTCGTTGGCTGATGGGAGGGAAAATACTGTCACTTCTCGTTGGTTGATGGGAGGGAAAACACTGTCACTTCTCGTTGGCTGATGGGAGGGAAAATACTGTCACTTCTCGTTGGCTGATGGGAGGGAAAATACTGTCACTGTTCTCGTTGGCTGATGGGAGGGAAAATACTGTCACTGTTATCGTTGGCTGATGGGAGGGAAAATACTGTCACTGTTCTCGTTGGCTGATGGGAGGGAAAATACTGTCACTGTTCTCGTTGGCTGATGGGAGGGAAAACACTGTCACTGTTATCGTTGGCTGATGGGAGGGAAAATACTGTCACTGTTATCGTTGGCTGATGGGAGGGAAAATACTGTCACTGTTATCGTTGGCTGATGGGAGGGAAAATACTGTCACTGTTCTCGTTGGCTGATGGGAGGGAAAATACTGTCACTGTTCTCGTTGGCTGATGGGAGGGAAAATACTGTCACTGTTCTCGTTGGCTGATGGGAGGGAAAATACTGTCACTGTTCTCGTTGGCTGATGGGAGGGAAAATACTGTCACTGTTATCGTTGGCTGATGGGGGGGAAAATACTGTCACTGTTCTCGTTGGCTGATGGGAGGGAAAATACTGTCACTGTTATCGTTGGCTGATGGGAGGGAAAATACTGTCACTGTTATCGTTGGCTGATGGGAGGGAAAATACTGTCACTGTTCTCGTTGGTTGATGGGAGGGAAAATACTGTCACTGTTATCGTTGGCTGATGGGAGGGAAAACACTAACTGTTCTCGTTGGCTGATGGGAGGGAAAACACTGTCACTGTCCTCGTTGGCTGATGGGAGGGAAAACACTGTCACTGTCCTCGTTGGCTGATGGGAGGGAAAACACTGTCACTGTCCTCGTTGGCTGATGGGAGGGAAAACACTGTCACTGTCCTCGTTGGCTGATGGGAGGGAAAACACTGTCACTGTCCTCGTTGGCTGATGGGAGGGAAAACACTGTCACTGTCCTCGTTGGCTGATGGGAGGGAAAACACTGTCACTGTCCTCGTTGGCTGATGGGAGGGAAAACACTGTCACTGTTCTCGTTGGCTGATGGGAGGGAAAACACTGTCACTGTCCTCGTTGGCTGATGGGAGGGAAAACACTGTCACTGTTCTCGTTGGCTGATGGGAGGGAAAACACTGTCACTGTCCTCGTTGGCTGATGGGAGGGAAAACACTGTCACTGTTCTCGTTGGCTGATGGGAGGGAAAACACTGTCACTGTTCTCGTTGGCTGATGGGAGGGAAAACACTGTCACTGTCCTCGTTGGCTGATGGGAGGGAAAACACTGTCACTGTTCTCGTTGGCTGATGGGCGGGAAAACACTGTCACTGTCCTCGTTGGCTGATGGGAAGGAAAACACTGTCACTGTTCTCGTTGGCTGATGGGAAGGAAAACACTGTCACTGTCCTCGTTGGCTGATGGGAAGGAAAACACTGTCACTGTTCTCGTTGGCTGATGGGAAGGAAAACACTGTCACTGTCCTCGTTGGCTGATGGGAAGGAAAACACTGTCACTGTTCTCGTTGGCTGATGGGAAGGAAAACACTGTCACTGTCCTCGTTGGCTGATGGGAAGGAAAACACTGTCACTGTTCTCGTTGGCTGATGGGAGGGAAAATACTGTCACTGTTATCGTTGGCTGATGGGAGGAAAAATACTGTCACTGTTCTCGTTGGCTGATGGGAGGGAAAACACTGTCACTGTTATCGTTGGCTGATGGGAGGGAAAATACTGTCACTGTTATCGTTGGCTGATGGGAGGGAAAATACTGTCACTGTTATCGTTGGCTGATGGGAGGGAAAACACTGTCACTGTTATCGTTGGCTGATGGGAGGGAAAATACTGTCACTGTTATCGTTGGCTGATGGGAAGGAAAATACTGTCACTGTTCTCGTTGGCTGATGGGAGGGAAAATACTGTCACTGTTATCGTTGGCTGATGGGAGGGAAAATACTGTCACTGTTCTCGTTGGCTGATGGGAGGGAAAACACTGTCACTGTTATCGTTGGCTGATGGGAGGGAAAACACTGTCACTGTTCTCGTTGGCTGATGGGAAGGAAAACACTGTCACTGTTCTCGTTGGCTGATGTGAGGGAAAACACTGTCACTGTTCTCGTTGGCTGATGGGAGGGAAAACACTGTCACTGTTCTCGTTGGCTGATGGGAGGGAAAACACTGTCACTGTTATCGTTGGCTGATGGGAAGGAAAATACTGTCACTGTTATCGTTGGCTGATGGGAGGGAAAACACTGTCACTGTTCTCGTTGGCTGATGGGAGGGAAAACACTGTCACTGTTCTCGTTGGCTGATGGGAGGGAAAATACTGTCACTGTCCTCGTTGGCTGATGGGAGGGAAAATACTGTCACTGTTCTCGTTGGCTGATGGGAGGGAAAATACTGTCACTGTTCTCGTTGGCTGATGGGAGGGAAAATACTGTCACTGTTATCGTTAACTGATGGGAGGGAAAACACTGTCACTGTCCTCGTTAACTGATGGGAGGGAAAACACTGTCACTGTTCTCGTTAACTGATGGGAGGGAAAACACTGTCACTGTCCTCGTTAACTGATGGGAGGGAAAACACTGTCACTGTCCTCGTTAACTGATGGGAGGGAAAACACTGTCACTGTCCTCGTTAACTGATGGGAGGGAAAACACTGTCACTGTCCTCGTTAACTGATGGGAGGGAAAACACTGTCACTGTCCTCGTTAACTGATGGGAGGGAAAACACTGTCACTGTCCTCGTTAACTAATGGGAGGGAAAACACTGTCACTGTCCTCGTTAACTGATGGGAGGGAAAACACTGTCACTGTCCTCGTTAACTGATGGGAGGGAAAACACTGTCACTGTCCTCGTTAACTGATGGGAGGGAAAACACTGTCACTGTCCTCGTTAACTGATGGGAGGGAAAACACTGTCACTGTCCTCGTTAACTGATGGGAGGGAAAACACTGTCACTGTCCTCGTTAACTGATGGGAGGGAAAACACTGTCATATATATATCGACACCATGCCTAACCCTTCTAGGGTAGGGTAGGTGCCTGAGCCCGAGCCTTTAGCTCATAAGACTGTCATTCCCATTTGCCCCCTTGGGGTGGGGATGGCAGACCAGAGAGGTCTAGCTTGTGGCTAGGCCTGGGGACAGTTGGTCCCAAAGATGAGGAGGTACTTGTGCCTCCTCCCATGGGAGACTTAGGTCTCAGACATTCCCTAAAGAGGGAGCCAAGGCCGGGCCACCACTTGGAAAAGGCCCGGGCCGGGAGAATACCGGCTAATCTTTAATAATAATAATAATAAAACACTGTCACTGTCCTCGTTAACTGATGGGAAGGAAAACACTGTCACTGTCCTCGTTAACTGATGGGAAGGAAAACAGTGTCACTGTCCTCGTTAACTGATGGGAAGGAAAACAGTGTCACTGTCCTCGTTAACTGATGGGAAGGAAAACACTGTCACTGTCCTCGTTAACTGATGGGAAGGAAAACACTGTCACTGTCCTCGTTAACTGATGGGAAGGAAAACAGTGTCACTGTCCTCGTTAACTGATGGGAAGGAAAACAGTGTCACTGTCCTCGTTAACTGATGGGAAGGAAAACACTGTCACTGTCCTCGTTAACTGATGGGAAGGAAAACACTGTCAATGTCCTCGTTTAGTAGAAGTAAAAAAATACAATGTCTTTATTCGCTTAAAAAAAAAGGGGAAAAATGTTTATTCACTTTTTTAGATAAAATGAAATGGAAAGGTAGAGCATTTCTTAATACCGTTAACAGAGGGAACCGTTAACAGTGAGAACCATTAACAGTGAGAACCGTTAACAGTTAAGCCCGCTACAGGAACCCCCACCACAGGAAGCCCGCCACAGGCACCCCGCTACAGGAACCCCCACCACAGGAAGCCCGCCACAGGAACCCCGCCACAGGAACCCCCACCACAGGAAGCCCGCCACAGGCACCCCGCTACAGGAACCCCGCCACAGGCACCCCGCCACAGGCACCCCGCTACAGGAACCCCGCCACAGGCACCCCGCCACAGGCACCCCGCTACAGGAACCCCCACCATAGGAAGCCCGCCACAGGCACCCCGCCACAGGAAGCCCGTCACAGGAACCCCGCCACAGGAAGCCCGTCACAGGAACCCCGCCACAGGAACCCCGCCACAGGCACCCCGCTACAGGAACCCCCACCAGAGGAAGCCCGTCACAGGAAGCCCGTCACAGGAACCCCGCCACAGGAACCCCGCCGCAGGAAGCCCGCCACAGGAAGCCCGCCACAGGAAGCCCGCCACAGGAACCCCACCACAGGAACCCCGCCACAGGGACCCCGCCACAACCCCGCCACAGGAACCCCGCCACAGGAACCCCGCCACAGGAAGCCCGCCACAGGAACCCCGCCACAGGAACCCCCACCACAGGAACCCCGCCACAGGAACCCCGCCACAGGAACCCCGCCACAGGAACCCCGCCACAGGAACCCCGCCACAGGAACCCCGCCACAGGTACCCCGCCACAGGAACCCCGCCACAGGCACCCCGCCACAGGAACCCCGCCACAGGAAGCCACAGGAACCCCGCCACAGGAAGCCACAGGAACCCCGCCACAGGAACCCCGCCACAGGAACCCCGCCACAGGAACCCCACCACAGGAACCCCCGCCACAGGAACAGGAACCCCGCCTCTGGAACCCCACCACAGGAACCCCGCCACAGGAACCCCGCCACAGGAACCCCGCCACAGGAACCCCGCCACAGGAACCCCGCCACAGGGACCCCGCCACAGGAACCCCGCCACAGGAACCCCGCCACAGGAACCCCGCCACAGGAACCCCGCCACAGGAACCCCGCCACAGGAACCCCGCCACAGGAACCCCGCCACAGGAACCCCGCCACAGGAACCCCGCCACAGGAACCCCGCCACAGGAACCCCCGCCACAGGAACCCCGCCACAGGAACCCCGCCACAGGAACCCCGCCACAGGAACCCCGCCACAGGGACCCCGCCACAGGGACCCCGCCACAGGGACCCCGCCACAGGAACCCCGCCACAGGAACCCCCGCCACAGGAACCCCGCCACAGGAACCCCGCCACAGGAACCCCGCCACAGGAACCCCGCCACAGGAACCCCGCCACAGGAACCCCGCCACAGGAACCCCGCCACAGGAACCCCGCCACAGGACCCCTCCACAGGAACCCCGCCACAGGAACCCCGCCACAGGAACCCCGCCACAGGAACCCCCCCGCCACAGGAACCCCGCCACAGGAACCCCGCCACAGGAACCCCGCCACAGGAACCCCGCCACAGGAACCCCGCCACAGGAACCCCGCCATAGGAACCCCCGCCACAGGAACCCCGCCACAGGAACCCCGCCACAGGAACCCCGCCACAGGGCCACAGGACCCCGCCAACCCCGCCACAGGAACCCCGCCACAGGAACCCCGCCACAGGAACCCCGCAACAGGAACCCCGCCACAGGACCCCCGCCACAGGAACCCCGCCACACCCCGCCACAGGAACCCCGCCACAGGAACCCCCCCCCCAGGAACCCCGCCACAGGAACCCCGCAACAGGAACCCCGCCACAGGAACCCCGCCACAGGAACAGGGACCCCGCCACAGGAACCCCGCCACAGGGACCCCGCCCCAGGACCCCGCCACAGGAACCCCGCCACAGGAACCCCGCCACAGGAACCCCGCCACAGGCACCCCCCCCCCCGGAACCCCCCCAGGAACCCCGCCACAGGAACCCCCCCACCGGAACCCCGCCACAGGAACCCCGAACCCCGCCACAGGAACCCCGCCACAGGAACAGGAACCCCGCCACAGGAACCCCCGCCACAGGAACCCCGCCACAGGAACCCCGCCACAGGAACCCCGCCACAGGAACCCCCGCCACAGGAACCCCGCCACAGGAACCCCGCCACAGGAACCCCGCCACAGGAACCCCGCCACAGGAACCCCGCCACAGGAACCCCGCCACAGGAAACCCCCCACAGGAACCCCCCCACAGGAACCCCGCCACAGGAACCCCGCCACAGGAACCCCGCCACAGGAACCCCGCCACAGGAACCCCGCCACAGGAACCCCGCCACAGGAACCCCGCCACAGGAACCCCGCCACAGGAACCCCGCCACAGGTACCCCGCCACAGGAACCCCGCCACAGGAACCCCGCCACAGGAACCCCGCCACAGGAACCCCGCCACAGGAACCCCGCACAGGAACCCCACCACAGGAACCCCGCCACAGGAACCCCGCCACAGGAACCCCGCCACCCCGCCACAGGTACCCCGCCACAGGAACCCCGCCACAGGAACCCCGCCACAGGGCCACAGGAACCCCGCCACAGGAACCCCGCCACAGGAACCCCGCCACAGGAACCCCGCCACAGGAACCCCGCCCCAGGGACCCCGCCACAGGAACCCCGCCACAGGAACCCGCCACAGGAACCCCACCACAGGAACCCCGCCACAGGAACCCCGCCACAGGAACCCCTCCACAGGAACCCCGCCACAGGAACCCCGCCACAGGAACCCCGCCACAGGAACCCCGCCACAGGAACCCCGCCACAGGAACCCCGCCACAGGAACCCCGCCACAGGAACCCCGCCACAGGAACCCCGCCACAGGAACCCCGCCACAGGAACCCCGCCACAGGAACCCCGCCACAGGAACCCCGCCACAGGAACCCCGCCACAGGAACCCCGCCACAGGAACCCCGCCACAGGGACCCACAGGCCACAGGAACCCCGCCACAGGAACCCCGCCACAGGAACCCCGCCACAGGAACCCCGCCACAGGAACCCCGCCACCCCGCCACAGGAACCCCGCCACAGGAACCCCGCCACAGGAACCCCGCCACAGGAACCCCGCCACAGGAACCCCGCCACAGGAACCCCGCCACAGGAACCCCGCCACAGGAACCCCGCCACAGGAACCCCGCCACAGGAAACCCGCCACAGGAACCCCGCCACAGGAACCCCGCCACAGGAACCCCGCCACAGGAACCCCGCCACAGGAACCCCGCCACAGGAACAGGGACCCCGCCACAGGAACCCCGCCACAGGAACCCCCCCACAGGAACCCCCACAGGAACCCCACCACAGGAACCCCGCCACAGGAACCCCGCCACAGGAACCCCGCCACAGGAACCCCGCCACAGGAACCCCGCCACAGGAACAGGAACCCCGCCACAGGAACCCCGCCACAGGAACCCCGCCACAGGAACCCCGCCACAGGAACCCCGCCACAGGAACCCCGCCACAGGAACAGGAACCCCGCCACAGGGCCACAGGAACCCCGCCACAGGAACCCCGCCACAGGAACCCCGCCACAGGAACCCCCGCCACAGGAACCCCCGCCACAGGAACCCCGCCACAGGAACCCCGCCACAGGAACCCCGCCACCCACCACAGGAACCCCGCCACAGGAACCCCGCCACAGGAACCCCAGGCCACAGGAACCCCACCACAGGAACCCCACCACAGGAACCCCGCCACAGGAACCCCGCCACAGGAACCCCGCCACAGGAACCCCACCACAGGAACCCCGCCACAGGAACCCCGCCACAGGAACCCCGCCACAGGAACCCGCCACAGGAACCCCGCCACAGGAACCCCGCCACAGGAACCCACCACAGGAACCCCGCCACAGGAACCCCGCCACAGGAACCCCGCCACAGGAACCCCACCACAGGAACCCCGCCACAGGAACCCCGCCACAGGAACCCCGCCACAGGAACCCCGCCACAGGAACCCCGCCACAGGAACCCCGCCACAGGAACCCCGCCACAGGCACCCCCCCACAGGAACCCCCCCACAGGAACCCCGCCACAGGAACCCCGCCACAGGAACCCCGCCACAGGAACCCCGCCACAGGAACCCCGCCACAGGAACCCCGCCACAGGAACCCCGCCACAGGAACCCCGCCACAGGTACCCCGCCACAGGAACCCCGCCACAGGAACCCCGCCACAGGAACCCCGCCACAGGAACCCCACCACAGGAACCCCGCCACAGGAACCCCCACCACAGGAACCCCGCCACAGGAACCCCGCCACAGGAACCCCGCCACAGGAACCCCGCCACAGGAACCCCGTCACAGGAACCCCGCCACAGGAACCCCGCCACAGGAACCCCGCCACAGGAACCCCGCCACAGGAACCCCGCCACAGGAACCCCGTCACAGGAACCCCGCCACAGGAACCCCGTCACAGGAACCCCGCCACAGGAACCCCGCCACAGGAACCCCGCCACAGGAACCCCGCCACAGGAACCCCGCCACAGGAACCCCGCCACAGGAACCCCGTCACAGGAACCCCGCCACAGGAACCCCGCCACAGGAACCCCGGCACAGGAACCCCGCCACAGGAACCCCGCCACAGGAACCCCGTCACAGGAACCCCGCCACAGGAACCCCGACACAGGAACCCCGTCACAGGAACCCCGCCACAGCCACCTATTTTTTGTTTACATCCAGTGAAATCAAGTTCAACTTCCTGCAATTTTATTTCCTTTGGAATTCATTCTAATTTATCACTATTTCACTCACACAAAATTTATTCATTCTCTCTCTCTCTCTCTCCCCCCCAGGTGCTGTATAATCCTCCGGGTTTAGCGCTTCCCCTTGATTATAATAATAATAATCTCTCTCTCTCTCTCTCTCTCACACACATTCTCTCTTTCTCTGTCATTCTCTTTCTCATTCTCTCTTTCTCTCACATTCTCTCTCTTATTCTCTCTCTCACATTCTCTCTTTCTCTGTCATTCTCTTTCTCATTCTCTCTCTCTCTCACATTCTCTCTCTTATTCTCTCTCTCACATTCTCTCTCACCGACCAGTGAAAAGGTGAGGCCAGGGACTTCAAATCGACCCCCGCAACCACAATTAGGCGAGTACACACACACACACACACACACACACACACACACACACACACACACACACACACACACACACACACACACACACACACACACACACACACACACACACAAACACACACACACACACACACACAAACACACACGGGTGGAGCAGCAAGCACATCCACCCGCAGCCAAACGAATTAACCCAAAACAAGCCACACACTACACTCACAGCCTCCCCCCAGCACAAACCCCACCTACACAGCAGTCCCCTGTAGTACCCTGCCAGGTCTCCCACTACCCCAGCTCACACAAATTGCCCGGAATACAGTTTTGGAAAAGAAGCTGAAGGTATCGTACACCAACACAGACGGAATGACGAATAAGTGTGAAGAGTGGCACGAAAGAATCACGGAAGCATCACCAGACATCATAACACTCACGGAAACCAAGCTCACAGGAATGATAACAGATGCAATCTTTCCAACTGGATATCAGATTCTCAGGAAAGATAAGAGGGAACAGAGGGGTGGAGGAGTTGCATTGCTCATCAAAAACCAGTGGCCTGGTCCAGCACCTGGCTCCTGGAGTTCAACTCCACCAAGTGCAAAGTCATGAAGACGGAGGAAAGTCAAAGAAGACCACAGCCAGAGTACAGATTAGTGGGACACAAGCTACAAACCTCACTAAAGGACAAGGATCTTGGGGTGAATATCATACCGATTGCATCTCCTGAGGTACATTACCCAAATTATTGCTGCACCATATGGGCGCCTGGTAAACTTAAGAATAGCGTTTCGTTACAGGAGTGAGGAATCATTCTAACCTAACTGTACACCGTGTACGTCAGGCCCATACTGGAGTATGCACCACCAGTATGGCATCCACACTTTTTCAAGCACGTCAAAAAATTAGAGAAAGTGCAAAAGTTTGCAACAAGACTAGTTCCGGAGTTAAGGGGTATGTCCTACAAGGAGAGGTTAAGGGAAATCAACTTTACGACACTGGTGGACAGGAGGGACAGGCATAACATAACGATATATAAACTGAGCATCAAAATGGTATACAATACCGACAGGTTGGTAGGTAAGACACACAGGCAACAGTTAGGTAACTTTTTCTCTCATTGTGGCACAGGTTCACTCTGTCTCACTCTGGCACAGGTTCATTCACTCTGCCACAAGTTCACTCACTACCTAGCACAAGTTCACTCTCACTCAACACACTCATCATTCACCACACTCACTCAACACACTCATCATTCACCACACTCACTCAGCACACTCATCATTCACCACACAGCCACCCTCGTCCATTCATTCCTGGTTCTATTTCCTGTCTTTCTTCAGTTCAATCAAAATCTAATTTTCCGACAAGCAGATGACAAACACGTCCCTTTCGATCGTGCCCTCTTCACGATAATTAAGTGGGGTGGAGCCTCTGGGGGAGTGGGGTCAAGGTGAGGGGTGGGGTGGAGATGACTGTGGAGTGGTGTCAAGGTGGTAGGGTGGGGTAGTGGTAGCTGTGGAGTGGGATCATGATACAGGCGGATGTGGAGTGGGAGTTTAAGAATATGAAATCTAAATATCACCTACTCCTAGTACATTACTTATTATCTTGGTAATATAAACACACACAGGAGAACATCCAAGGCGAAATTAAACAAAAAACCTATCAGTATCTAATAGTTAAATACTATCAAGATAAATATAATCCGTATCGGTTAAATTTCCATCAAACTCTTAAAGTCTGAAGACTCCTTTAAAAGTTCCCCGAGGTCCCTCGAGGTACCTAGGTAATTATAAAATCCACGTCGAGGGCGGAAAGGCTTATGCCACGGGCAAAATAAACTATTCCACAGCTGCATGTCACAAGCTGCAGAGAGAGGAGCAGGAGCACCTGCAAGCAGGTTTCCAGTGCTGAAATGAGTGTGCCCGATCTTCGGTCGATACAAGTGACTATTATTCTTCCAGGATGGAACATTTTGTAGCTTTTTTTTCTTCTCTGTAGGGTCCACAGCACCCACTGCTTGCTAGGGACATTTCTAGGTATGTGGTCCATGAACCTGTATATAAATGGTATACAATACCGACAAGGCTAAGGGACTGATTACCTCGCCTATTGTATATAGTTCTACGGTCTTCATATTATGTCCTTGAACTCCATTGGTAAAGACGCTAGACGGCAGAACGTCTACAAGATATGTAGATGTTGCAAGTGTATCTAATTCTTCAGTCCATGAAATTAATGTGAGGGATACGTCTGCTATGTAGCAAGCTTGAACTAGCAGCCTTCGCCTCGGCTTCCACCAATTCATTTCCCGGGACACCAACATGGCCTGGCCACCAACAACTCCTCATACTCCTTCCGCTTTTAAACCACAAAGTAAACGCACTAGGCCAGAGCAAACCTGGCATAATGGGTATCTGAGGATAATAGAGAGCTCTGCAGCGAGACAATTTGCAACTCATCTGTAAACAGCTAGTCTTAAAACAAAATGTAATTACGTAATTAACACAAGTAATCAAGAAGAATGCGAGAAAAATACCAGATTTCCTGTTTACACTTTCTTACTGTTATGATTACCATTGAAAACCCTGTTTGTGAGGCATTCAAAGACTTCCGCTGAGTTAATGCCTTGTTATGAGCGGAAACTCACAGCTGATACACTGCTGGAAAACAGTGTATATCTTCAGCTATGAAAACAGGTTAAAAGCAAGAGTGATACTAGCAAAAAATATTACCTTTTGATTTACTATAATGTTTACGCTATTATCATTATTATTAGTAGTAGCAGTAGTAATAGTAGCAGAAACAGTAATAGTAGTGATAGTAGTAGTAATCTATTTTAATGTAGGAACAAAAGCGTTCTTTACGCAAGCAATGATAAAGCAGACTGTTGGACAGCAGGACGACCTATGTGGAGGGGGTTCCGCCCCCTCGGCCCAATCCTTGACCAGGCCTCCTGGTGGATCAGGACCTGATCAGCCAGGCTATCACTGTTGGCCCCATGTAGTCCAACGTACGAACCACAGCCCGGCTGATCCGGTATGGACTTTAGGTATCTGTCCAGCTCCTCTTAAAGACAACCAGGGGTCTGTTGGTTATTTCCCTCATTCGTGGTGGGACACTGTTGAACAGTCTTGGGCCCCGGACACTTACTGTGCTTTCTCTTAGTACACTAATGGCGGCCTTACTTTTCATTGGCGTATATTGTACCATCTACCAAGTCTTTTGCTTTCATAGGGAGTGATTTGTGTGCGCAGATTAGGGACCAGTTCCTCTAGGATCTTCCAGGGGTAGATTATGATTCTCGCCTGCGTTTCAGTGAGTACAAGTGTTCCCAGTAATTAAGTTGTGTGACAGATTCTATATGTGCAGTAAAGGTTCTCTATATTCTCTAGATCTGCGATTTCACCTGCCTCGAGTCTAGACGTTAGTATACAGCAGTGTTCCAGCCTGGAGAGAACAAGGGACTTAAAAAGGATATCACTTTCTTGGCATCCATTGTTTTGAAAGCCCTTATAATCCATCCTATCATTTTCACCGCAGATGTGATCGTGACACTTATGATCCTTGAAAGAGAGATTCTCTGATATTAATACTCCCAAATCCTTGTGATCGTGACACTTATGATCCTTGAAAGTGAGATCCTCTAATATTAATACTCCCAAATCCTTCTCACTACTTTTCCGCTCTGTGTGATTAGAGATTAGAGTATACTCAGTTCTAGCTATTATTTCCTCCAGTTTTCCATAACGAAATAGTTGAAATTTGTCCTCATTGAACATCATATAGTTTTCCGTTGCCCACTGGAAAACTTAGTTTATATCTACTTGGAGATTATCGTGTCCTCAGTGGATGATAGTGTCGTGCAGATTCTAATCTAAATCCTCTAATTATATCTAAGTGTTATCTTGCAAAATTTCAACTTGCGTTTTACCTCCTAATGTTTCGGTCTTCTCAAGGATTCACCCCAAAAATTTTGATCCCACAAACGTTTAATCACTATTAGCCTGTGTTGGAAAACTTCCCGAGGGAACAATTGTATCCCCGCAATTCAGAAGAGGATTAAGACCTTCCTGAACCTGCCAAGACTATTCCTGCCCTGCATGTGAATTATACCAGTAAACAACAGCTATACATATGTGTTCACAGTAGGTTTCCCTGTCTTCCTGTGTCACAAGACACTACAGTCCCCTGTCTTCCTGTGTCACAAGACACTACAGTCCCCTGCCTTCCTGTGTCACAAGACACTACAGTCCCCTGCCTTCCTGTGTCACAAGACACTACAGTCCCCTGCCTTCCTGTGTCACAAGACACTACAGTCCCCTGCCTTCCTGTGTCACAAGACACTACAGTCCCCTGCCTTCCTGTGTCACAAGACACTACAGTCCCCTGCCTTCCTGTGTCACAAGACACTACAGTCCCCTGCCTTCCTGTGTCACAAGACACTACAGTCCCCTGCCTTCCTGTGTCACAAGACACTACAGTCCCCTGCCTTCCTGTGTCACAAGACACTACAGTGCCCTGCCTTCCTGTGTCACAAGACACTACAGTGCCCTGCCTTCCTGTGTCACAAGACACTACAGTCCCCTACCTTCCTGTGTCACAAGACACTACAGTGCCCTGCCTTCCTGTGTCACAAGACACTACAGTGCCCTGCCTTCCTGTGTCACAAGACACTACAGTCCCCTACCTTCCTGTGTCACAAGACACTACAGTGCCCTGCCTTCCTGTGTCACAAGACACTACAGTCCCCTGCCTTCCTGTGTCACAAGACACTCCAGTCCCTTGCCTTCCTGTGTCACAAGACACTACAGTCCCCTGCTTTCCTGTGTCACAAGACACTACAGTCCCCTGCTTTCCTGTGTCACAAGACACTACAGTCCCCTGCCTTCCTGTGTCACAAGACACTACAGTCCCCTGCCTTCCTGTGTCACAAGACACTACAGTCCCCTGCCTTCCTGTGTCACAAGACACTACAGTCCCCTGCCTTCCTGTGTCACAAGACACTACAGTCCCCTGCCTTCCTGTGTCACAAGACACTACAGTCCCCTGCGTTCCTGTGTCACAAGACACTACAGTCCCCTGCCTTCCTGTGTCACAAGACACTACAGTCCCCTGCGTTCCTGTGTCACAAGACACTACAGTCCCCTGCCTTCCTGTGTCACAAGACACTACAGTCCCCTGCCTTCCTGTGTCACAAGACACTACAGTCCCCTGCCTTCCTGTGTCACAAGACATCCTCCACCACCATCACTTACATCCACCACCACCACTCACATCCACCACCACCACTCACATCCACTACCACCATTCACATCCACTACCACCACTCACATCCACTACCACCACTCACATCCACTACCACCACCATTGATCCACCACTAACACTCACATCCACCACCACTCACATCCACTACCACCACCAACACTCACATCCACCACCATCACTCACATCCAATACCATTCATACCCCCCCCCAAAAACTCTTCCGTTCCCCCTCTAACCCACCTCTCGCCACTCTTTCTCCCTCCCTAACCCCTTCCCCTCCTCGTTACCCCTCCCCCCCTCACAGCAGCGTTGCTGCCACATTTCCGGGATTAATTAAGAGTGATTTAATTGGTCGTATGAATCGGCAATTGAGTGTTAATTGGGCGGGAATCCTGCGACAGTGCCAGTCAGGCGACAGTGCCAGTCAGGCGACAGTGCCAGTTACATCCGAGTTCTACATACGTCATAGCACCAGTTATGTCATGACGCCAGTTACAGTGCAAGGCACTATGGAGAGAGGGAGAGTAGAGATATGAGGGGAGGGGAGATGGAGGGAGGGTAAGGGGAGGGGAGATGGAGGATAGGGAGAGAGGAGATAAGGAGAGTGAACGTGGAAGTTATATAGAGGGGATGGAGCTGGTAGGGATGGAGCTGGGAAGAGGATCAAGTGAGGGAGGGAAAGAGAGGGAGAGAGGGAGAGAAGAGGGCAGAGGGAGACAAAGAGAGAGAGGGAGGGAGGGTTAGGGAGGAGAGAAGGGGACGGATGGTGAGAGTGATGAGGGAGGGAGGGGGGAATGAGAGACAGGGAGGGGGCAGTGAGAGACTGGGAGGGGGCAGAGAGACAGGGAGGGGGCAGTGAGAGCAAGGGAGGGTGGGTTAATATCCCAGGATAACCCATTAAATCCAGTCTGGCTTACTTCCATTGTGATCCTGCAGTCCTCTCCCCCAGGATGCCACCCATACCAGGCAGTTTACACCCAAGTGCCTAGTTACTGCTAGGTGAGCAGGTGTGGGGGGATAACGCCCAGGTACCTAGTTACTACTAGGTGAGCAGGTGTAGGGGGGATAACACCCAGGTACCTAGTTACTACTAGGTGAGCAGGTGTAGGGAGGATAACACCCAGGTGCCTAGTTACTACTAGGTGAGCAGGTGTAGGGGGATAACACCCAGGTACCTAGTTACTACTAGGTGAGCAGGTGTGGGGGGATAACACCCAGGTACCTAGTTACTACTAGGTGAGCAGGTGTAGGGGGGATAACACCCAGGTACCTAGTTACTACTAGGTGAGCAGGTGTGGGGGGATAACGCCCAGGTACCTAGTTACTACTAGGTGAGCAGGTGTAGGGGGGATAACACCCAGGTACCTAGTTACTACTAGGTGAGCAGGTGTAGGGAGGATAACACCCAGGTGCCTAGTTACTACTAGGTGAGCAGGTGTAGGGGGATAACACCCAGGTACCTAGTTACTACTAGGTGAGCAGGTGTGGGGGGATAACACCCAGGTACCTAGTTACTACTAGGTGAGCAGGTGTAGGGGGGATAACACCCAGGTACCTAGTTACTATTAGGTGAGCAGGTGTAGGGAGGATAACACCCAGGTACCTAGTTACTACTAGGTGAGCAGGTGTAGGGGGATAACACCCAGGTACCTAGTTACTACTAGGTGAGCAGGTGTGGGGGGATAACACCCAGGTACCTAGTTACTACTAGGTGAGCAGGTGTAGGGGGGATAACACCCAGGTACCTAGTTACTACTAGGTGAGCAGGTGTAGGGAGGATAACACCCAGGTACCTAGTTACTACTAGGTGAGCAGGTGTAGGGGGATAACACCCAGGTACCTAGTTACTACTAGGTGAGCAGGTGTGGGGGGATAACACCCAGGTACCTAGTTACTACTAGGTGAGCAGGTGTAGGGGGGATAACACCCAGGTACCTAGTTACTATTAGGTGAGCAGGTGTAGGGAGTAAAACACCCAGGTACCTAGTTACTACTAGGTGAGCAGGGACAGCAGGTGTAAGGAAACATGCCCAACATTTCCATTCGTGCCGGAATTGCACCCAGGTGCTTCGGATATGAGCTGATATTTTGCCGCTGGAGCCACGAGGGAGGATGGTGCTAGTGAGGGAGGGTGGTGATAGAGAGGCAGAGAGGTGTTGTGAAGGGAGGGAGGGAGGGAGGTGTTGTGAAAGGAGGGAGGGAGGGAGGTGTTGTGAAAGGAGGGAGGGAGGGAGGTGTTGTGAAGGGAGGGAGGGAGGGAGGGGAGTGTTGGGAAGGGAGGGAGGGAGGTGTTGTGAAAGGAGGGAGGGAGGGAGGTGTTGTGAAGGGAGGGAGGGAGGGAGGTGTTGTGAAAGGAGGGAGGGAGGGAGGTGTTGTGAAAGGAGGGAGGGAGGGAGGTGTTGTGAAGGGAGGGAGGGAGGGAGGGGAGTGTTGGGAAGGGAGGTGTTGACAGGCACAATCCCAGGGAGTGTAGTGTGGTTGTTGCTCTTCTATTGATCTCTACCACAGTACCATTTGTCTTCTACCCCCCACCTCCTCTCCCTCCCTCCCTCCCTTCCCCTCCTTTCTCTCCCTCTCCCCCCCCGGTCTCGCTCCCCCCTCTCTCTCCTTCTCTAACATTTTTTTATCTTCAGGTCTAAGATTTAAGTTCGTGATCACGGATGCCGACAGTGTTTTCTCTGTGTATCTTGCACCCCTCCTTTTCACTGCTGAGTTTATTGTACACTTCCTCTCGTATCTTACACTACTGCTTTACACGGGATTTATTTTATATTTCCTGCCCTATCTTGCATCCCTTCTTTTCATTGGATTCATTATACACTGCCTCCCGTATCTTCCAGTCTTGTGTAAGATTTATCAGCCACATTTAATACTGACATAACAAAAACATTGACCTTGCCAGATTGCAAAACCTTTGGGAGGCTTCCGTTTAACACAGAGAAGACAGTAATACCTCTCTGGTAGGGGATAATTATTGTCTGAAAGCTATACAGCGGAAACCAATTAGTTGGTTAATTAGGTTTAACGCGTATCGACACACGATGGTCATCAAGGCTGCACTTAACCTGTTCACCACTAATCAAGAATACTTTTATCCCAAATATTGATCTGTGAGTAATTTATTTAGTACGAAGGTTAATATTATATCAAATATAATAGATATAATCAGACCTGTATTTGTTTTACACAGTAGTAGTAATGTTGGTGTCTTTTTCCCTGATAACCACGCAAGATGTATGTCTTGCTACGTATACTTACACTTAGTTCATACTACACATGCATATACATGTATAAACACCTGTCTTGGTTTTCTATTTTCTTAATAGGTCTTTTATCTCTCATCTGCATGAGTGGAGAAGAATTCCTCTTCCGTAAGCCAATGCGTATCGTAAAAGGCGGATAAATACCTGGAACAAGGGCTAAAACGTGGTGTAGTTTTAAAAATAGGTTAGATAAATATATGAGTGGGTGTGGGTGGGTGTGAGTTGGACCTGACTAGCTTGTGCTGCTGGGTCTGGTGCCGTGCTCCTTCCTTGAGTGGAGGTGACCAGACTGGGTGGATCATTGGGCTAATCCGGGGGGGGGGGGAAGGGGTCATTGACCTGCTCCGCATGGGTCAGTAGGCCTGTTGCAGTGTTCCTTCTTTCTTACGTTATGTTCTTATTAATTACTCAGTTAAAAAAGAACGACATTTTAAAGCTGGGATGTTTGAATGTGTGTGTGGACGTAATATATTAAGGAAAATTGATTGTTACTTGTGAGAATATTCCCGCCAGATGGCCACTTAGCGTCTGATATTACATCTACGATGTCTCTAAGAACTGGTGTTTACGACTGTGTAAATAGGTCCTCAAAATACAATTTTTTATACAGTATCTTCAGTTATGCCAACCACAACAGTTTCAAAGACTTAGGAAAGTTTTGTTGCATCTGCAATAGGTCGGTGACTGAAGTTCCGATAACCACCTTTAAGAAAGAAAGATAATTAACTTAAAGATACATATAAAACGAAAATACTTTCAGCATCACTGGCAAGATAGTGATGGAGTGAGTGATGATGAATGTGTTTCTTCTTGGGGGGGGGGGGGTCACCCTGCCCTGGTTGGAAACAGCCGATGTGTTAAAAGTCAATACACAATACACTGAACCGCGGGGGCGTTGACCCCCGAAGGCATAATTCAGTTAAGACTGAATAATTGCGCGTGCGATATATATATATATATATATATATATATATATATATATATATATATATATATATATATATATATATATATATATATATTATATATATATATATATATATATTAATAATAATAAATATAAATTCTGAAACAGCTTCAGGAAGAACCTTGAGTTTTCCCTGAAGCAAGTTTATTCTTTTCTCTGAGGATGAGGGTCCCCAGGACAGTTCTAGAGGTGGTACCTCCCTATATTATATATATATATATATATATATATATATATATATATATATATATATATAAATTTTTTTTTTCAACAAGTCGGCCTTCTCCCACCGAGACAGGGTGACCCAAAAAAGAAAGAAAATCCCCAAAAAGAAAATACTTTCATCATCATTCAACACTTTCACCACACTCACACATTATCACTGCCTTTGCAGAGGTGCTCAGAATACAACAGTTTAGAAGCATATACGTATAAAGATACACAACATATCCCTCCAAACTGCCAATATCCCAAACCCCTCCTTTAAAGTGCAGGCATTGTATTTCCCTTTTCCAGGACTCAAGTCCGACTATATGAAAATAACCGGTTTCCCTGAATCCCTTCACTAAATATTACCCTGCTCACACTCCAACAGATCGTCAGGTCCCAAGTATCATTCGTCTCCATTCACTCCTATCTAAAACGCTCATGCACGCTTGCTGGAAGTATATATATATATATATATATATATATATATATATATATATATATATATATATATATATATATATATATATATATATATATGATATTCGATACCGTTTGCAATCTGGCTGATATTATTGGTCCCAGGGGCCCTTGACGTTGATCACTGACGCTGTAGATTACGATAGGATTCTCGAAATCTAATTGGTTAATTGTTCCTCCAATAACCGTTCACGACAGGCTCCTTTATCAAAGCCATCTCTCTGATTGGCTGTTTAGGATAAGTGTTAAGAGTGTTTGTCAGTATGGCTTAACATTAGCCTGCTGACGTTTACATCTAGTATTTATAGAGGACGAATTATACAGGGGAGGCAGTGATACATTATACAAGGGAGCCCATACTGGATTATACAAGCCAGCCAATATATTACATTATGCATTTGAACAAATATTACATTATACAGGCCAGTCAGTGAAATCACGGTCAGAGCTAGGAAAATTGCAATAAAATTACAATATAAGTAATTACACTGATAGTTCATTGGAATTGTACTAGTGTATATATATATATATATATATATATATATATATATATATATATATATATATATATATATATATGTATATATATATGTATATATATATATATATATATATATATATATATATATATATATATATATATATATATATTATATATAGTGTATATATATATATATATATTTAAGATAGTGTATTAAGTTTTCCTTCCTCTCTCTCTCTCTCTCTCTCTCTTTTAATCCATCCCTTCCATCCACCTACCTCTACCCATTTCCCCTCATCCATCTATACCATACTGCTCCTCTCCATTCCTTAGGCGCCCGCTCATCCTTTTCCGACTGCTGACCATCCACACTCCTGTCCTCTACCCACATCCTAGCCGACTAACTACCCACCCACCCACCCACTCTCCGGTCCCTCAGCCACCCACTTCCCGTACGCACGCCCACCCAATAAACGTGTTAACAAAGGCGCCCAAGTTACAGCTTGAGTCACTATTGTTTCACCCTTCAAGAAGTAACTTAAGACAATCAACACAGCCAGTCCTGCAAGTCTCCCAGTCTCCCACAGATGTCTCCCACTCTCAGAAAATGAGGGGAGATTTGCATGGGGTTTTCGTACCCTCAGAGGGTAAGGGAAGTCCCTCACTCTCAGAGACAAGACGCTGTCAATGGTAACTTTAATAGAGAGACATTTCGAGGCCTTAGTTTCGATCCACGTGTAGTGCTGATCAACAATGAAAGATATAGGTTGCGAAACAAGTCCTTATATTTTTGGGGGACATCGTTTCGCCCTCTCTACAGCTTTATCAAGTCATGTTTGGTGCTGCGTAGAACTTTATCAACTCGGGTTTAGCAGTGTGTAAAGCTTTACCGAGTCATGTTTTCCCCTGTGTAGAACTATACCAAGTCATAATATCGTTTCGGTCCGTCTTGGAGCCCTGACAAGTCACACACTGAAACTAAAAGGCGAGAAGGCCAGTGTATATACGAGAGTGGATGGAGCAGTAAGCATCCCTTATAGACAACAATCCCAACATGAATCTTCGTCCTGGCTTTGTCTCTGAGGACGTCTGCCTCTCTCATTATGTTGTCAAGTGATTTAAACTTCGGAACACTGGTGACTTGACCGGTCCTTTGTCTCCTGTTCTCGTTACCTGTTTACCTTGCCTGGATTCTCATTGCTTGGTGGGTTCTGTTCTCCGCAGGGGTTTGGTCTCTCAGAGTTGTTCTATAGTGCTCCTCTGTTCTCGTGTTCTTATGCACTGCTCTGTTCTGTTCTGTTCCTATGCACTGCTCTCTGTTCTCTTGTTATGCACTGCTCTGTTCTCGTGTTCTTATGCACTGCTCTCTGTTCTCGTGTTCTTATGCACTGCTCTCTGTTCTGTTCCTATGTACTGCTCTGTTCTGTTCCTATGTACTGCTCTCTGTTCTCTTGTTCCTATGCACTGCTCTCTGTTCTCTTGTTCCTATGCACTGCTCTCTGTTCTCTTGTTCCTATGCACTGCTCTCTGTTCTCTTGTTCCTATGCACTGCTCTCTGTTCTCTTGTTCCAATGCACTGCTCTCTGTTCTCTTGTTCCTATGCACTGCTCTCTGTTCTCTTGTTCCTATGCACTGCTCTCTGTTCTCTTGTTCCTATGCACTGCTCTCTGTTCTCTTGTTCCTATGCACTGCTCTCTGTTCTCTTGTTCCTATGCACTGCTCTCTGTTCTCTTGTTCCTATGCACTGCTCTCTGTTCTCTCGTTCCTATGCACTGCTCTCTGTTCTCTCGTTCCTATGCATTGCTCTCTGTTCTCTTGTTCCTATGCACTGCTCTCTGTTCTCTTGTTCCTATGTACTGCTCTCTGTTCTCTTGCTCCTATGCACTGCTCTCTGTTCCCTTGTTCCTATGTACTGCTCTCTGTTCTCTTGTTCCTATGTACTGCTCTCTGTTCTCTTGTTCCTATGTACTGCTCCCTGTTCTCTTGTTCCTATGTACTGCTCTCTGTTCTCTTGTTCCTATGCACTGCTCTCTGTTCTCTTGTTCCTATGCACTGCTCTCTGTTCTCTTGCTCCTATGCACTGCTCTCTGTTCCCTTGCTCCTATGCACTGCTCTCTGTTCTCTTGTTCCTTTGTACTGCTTTCTGTTCTCTTGTTCCTATGTACTGCTCTGTGTTCTCTTGTTAAGAACATAAGAAGAACATAAGAACGAAGGAACACTGCAGAAGGCCTACTGGCCCATGCGAGGCAGGTCCAAGTCTCCTACCGGCTTAAGCCAAAGCACCCAACCTAGTCAGGTCAGGTCACATTGACTTAAGGGAGGAACACGGCAACCGACCTGTTAGCACAAGCTATCAGGTCTAACTCACACCCACCCACATCTACTCATGTATTTATCCAACCTATTTTTAAAGCTACACAACGTTCTGGCCTCTATAACGGTACTTGGGAGTTTGTTCCACTCATCCACAACTCTATTACCAAACCAGTACTTTCCTATATCCTTCCTGAATCTGAATTTTTCCAACTTAAAACCATTGCTGCGAGTCCTGTCTAGGCTAGATATTTTCAGCACACTATTTACATCCCCTTTATTTATTCCTGTCTTCCATTTATACACCTCAATCATATCCCCCCTAATTCTACGTCTTTCTAGAGAGTGCAGTTTCAGGGCCCTTAGTCTATCCTCATAGGGAAGGTTTCTGATACATGGGATCATCATTGTCATCCTCCTTTGTACATTTTCCAGAGAATTTATATCCATTCTGTAATACGGTGACCAAAACTGTGCAGCATAATCTAAATGAGGCCTAACCAAGGATGTATAGAGTTGAAGAACAACCTGAGGACTCCTATTATTTATGCTTCTTGATATGAAGCCAAGGATTCTATTAGCTTTATTGCGAACACTTATGCACTGTTGTCTTGGTTTCAGATTACTGCTAACCAGAACTCCTAAATCTTTTTCGCAATCCGTAATATTAAGATCTACATTATTTAGTTTATATGTGGCATGGTTATTGTCCTGTCCAACATTTAGAACTTTGCATTTGTCTATATTAAACTGCATCTGCCACTTCTCCGACCACTGCATCAGTCTATTCAAATCTTCCTGGAGTGCTCGAATGTCCTCGTCAGAATGAATTCGACGGCCTATTTTGGTGTCATCGGCAAACTTGCCGATGTCGCTCTTTATGCCCTCATCTATGTCGTTTATGTAGATTGTGAACAGCAGGGGGCCCAACACTGACCCCTGTGGAACACCGCTCGTGACGCTTCCCCACTCTGATTTCTCCCCATTTATGCAAACTCTCTGCTGCCTATTTGTCAACCATGCCTCTATCCAGGAAAAAATTTCTCCTCCTATTCCATGTGCTTTAATTTTCCTCAATAGTCTCTGATGTGAGACCCTGTCAAAAGCCTTACTGAAGTCCATATACACAATATCATATTCATTACCATGATCTACCTCCTCAAATACCTTAGTGAAAAAAGTTAATAAATTCGTAAGGCAGGAACGCCCCTTTGTAAAACCATGCTGAGATTCGTTGATTAATTTATGCTTTTCAAGATGGCTACGAACTGCCTCGGCAATTATTGATTCCATAAATTTTCCCACTATGGAGGTTAGGCTTATTGGTCTATAGTTCGAAGCTAAGGACCTTTCACCTGTTTTGAAAATAGGTATCACATTTGCCATTTTCCACTTATCTGGCACCATGCCAGTTTGTAGTGATATGTTGAAAAGATTTGCCAAAGGTGTGCTAAGCTCCTCTTTACATTCCTTTAGAACCCTTGCATACAGTTCATCAGGGCCTGGGGATTTGTTAGGTTTTAATTTATCTATTTGCCTAAGGACCATGTCACTTGTGACCCTAATAATGCACAGTTTATTATCGTCCTGTTCTACATAATTTATCATTACTGGAATATCGCTGGTATCCTCCTGTGTAAAAACTGAGAGGAAGTATGTGTTAAAAATTCTACACATTTCCTTATCACTGTCAGTGAGCTGACCCGAGGAACTTTTGAGTGGGCCTATCTTGTCCCTGATCTTACTTCTGTATACCTGAAAGAATCCTTTTGGGTTAGTCTTCGATTCTTTTGCAACTTTAACCTCATAATCTCTTTTTGCTTTTCTAATTCCCTTTTTTATTTCTCTCTTTAACTGAATATATCGATTTCTTAATTGCGCCTCTCCTCTTTTGATTTGCCTATATATGCCTCTCTTTTGACCAATCAGATATTTTAATCTATTGTTCATCCATTTAGGATCATTTTTGTTTGATCTGATTTCCCTATTTGGAACATAATTTGACTGAGCAGCTAGAACTATGCCCTGGAAAGCATCATATCGGCAACCATCACCACCTACCTGACCCTTAGTCAGGTCATTCCAGTTCAGCCCACCTAAGTAATTTTTCAGTCCTATGAAATCAGCCAAGCGAAAGTCAGGGACGGAGACTTGATTGCCATTATTAGGGGAATTCCATGATATATTAAAACTGAGTGATTTGTGATCACTCTCCCCAAGCTCATCATTAACCTCAAGATTATTAATTAGTGTTTCCCTACTGGCAAGAACCAAGTCAAGGAGGTTATTTCCCCTAGTTGGCTCTGTCACAAACTGTTTTAAAAAACAATCCTGGATCGTATCAAGAAAGTCACCCGACTCTAAATTTCCTGTCAAATTGCTCCAGTCAATCTGTCTATAGTTGAAATCTCCCATTAGCACAACATTTTCGTATGTAGATGCCTTACGAATTTCGTCCCATAGAAGTTTACTGCACTCCCTATCAAGATTTGGGGCCCTGTAAATCACACCCAAAATTAGTTTTTCTCGGCCCTCGAGAAGCTGTAACCAAACAGATTCAGTGGCTGACGCTTCTAATTTAATATCTTGTCTAACACAACAATTTAAATTGTCTCTGACATACATCGCTACTCCACCACCTTTCCTGTTGACCCTGTCAGTGTGGAATAATTTATAGCCTTGTATGTGACATTCAGAGGGCATCTCTCTATCTTTCAGATTGAGCCAGGTCTCTGTTATAGCAATAATATCTATGTTTCCTGCACTTGCAATTAATCTTAGCTCATCTATCTTATTTCTAACACTCCTGCTATTAGTATAGTAAACCTTAAGGGAGCTAGTCCCTTGCTGCCCTCTGCTGTCCCCCTTTGTTTGCTGGCCTGTTCTATTGTCTTTATTTATAACTTCATGCTGAATGCCTTTTATACATTTACTGTTTCCAACCCTAGTGTTGCAACCTGCTTGTTTCCCACACACACCCATACCTCTATCTTCCATCAGTTTAAAATCATAGGCATTTCACCAATGGCCTTCTCAATCGAGTCTGCAAGTGCTACCACCCCTGCCCCAGAGAGATGTACCCCATCCCTTGCATACATATCATGTTTGCCATAAAAGTTGTTCCAGTTGTCAATGAATGGGATTGCAAGTTCCTTGCAGTATCTGTCTAGCCAGCAATTTACACCAATTGCCCTAGACAACCATTCATTTCCTACTCCCCTTCTAGGCAAGATGCTACATATGATTGGGATCCCTCCCTTAGACTTAATGAAATCTATAGCTGACCTGTACTTATCTAGCAGCTCTTCTCTCCTACCCTTCCCAATATCATTTCCACCAGCACTGAGACAGATAATGGGCTTGTTCCCATTACCTGACATGATATTATCCAGCCTGTTGACAATGTCCCCAACACCAGCTCCAGGGAAGCACACTCTATCTCTCATCTTCTTATTCCTATTACAAAAAGCACGGTCAATATATCTTACCTGAGAGTCACCAACCACAAGAATGCGCTTACCTTCATTAGCAGGGGCAGTAGTACCCTTACCTTCACTGGCCACTGAAGTACATTCATCCTGGAGAACAGAGAAGCGATTTCCTACCTTCAGATCTTCACTCTTAACTTTCCTTACTCTGATGCGCCTCCCATTACTGTGAACAACTCGCCACTTGTAGCAGGTGCTGGGCTGCACCTCACTGCTGGTAGCCGTTGCTACCTCCCCAACTACAGCCTCCTCACAGCGAGAGACAGACTGCACCTCACTGCTAGAAGTCTCATTCCCCACAACTCCAGCCACCTCACACTCTCTCCCAGACCCATTGAGGTGGACCTTCAGCCTCCTAATCTCCTCCTGGAGAAGCAAGACCTCCTCCTTCAACTCTCCAACCTCAGTTTTTAAAACACTGCAGAAGCAAGCCATGCTTTGTAACCGTCCACGCTAATCCCCAAAGCAGCTCAGGGTCTGTGACCTCACGTGACGACTGACCACTGACCTCTGTGTTCTCTTGTTCCTATGTGCTGCTCCCTGTTCTCTTGTTCCTATGTGCTGCTCTCTGTTCTCTTGTTCCTATGTACTGCTCTCTTTTGTTCCTATGTGCTGCTCTCTGTTCTCTTGTTCCTATGTACTGCTCTCTGTTCTCTTGTTCCTATACTGCTCTCTGTTCTCTTGTTCCTATGTACTGCTCTCTGTTCTCTTGTTCATATGTACTGCTCTCTTGTTCCTATGTACTGCTCTCTGTTCTCTTGTTCCTATGTACTGCTCTCTGTTCTCTTGTTCCTATGTACTGCTCTCTGTTCTCTTGTTCCTATGTACTGCTCTCTGTTCTCTTGTTCCTATGTACTGCTCTCTGTTCTCTTGTTCCTATGTACTGCTCTCTGTTCTCTTGTTCTTATGTTCTGCTCTCTGTTCTCTTGTTCTTATGTACTGCTCTCTGTTCTGTTGCTATGTTCTTCTCTCTGTTCTCTTGTTCTTATGTACTGCTCTCTGTTCTGTTGCTATGCACTGCTCTCTGTTCTCTTGTTCTTATGCGCTTCCAGTATCACTACTACTACTAGCCAAAATCGCAAGTTTTACCTATTCTGCACGACATAGACAAACCCACAGAGTTTTTATTAATGAGGATGAATACGTGTTCTGACACGAAATTTGTTCTAACCCAGCGACCTTAACTGACAGATTTATACAGAGCAGGTGGACCTTAAGACTCTGGCAACTCCTCCCGCTAGAGCATGATATATATCGAGTCCTATACTTACAAAGTGCTCGTCTAGCTGGTAATTCAATCACTGTTATCTTCGTACTTACATTAGCCATTAGTTTATTCCAATTTGCTGGATTTTATCTTAAAAAAAATTGCATACATTCGTGTTGCATCTTCTGCCTTGAAGTTTCATTCCATTATTTCAAGTTATGGACTCGTTCACCACTTCAACGTGTTTATTTTTTATTGCATCAAAGCCATTCAGTATCTTAATAATAACGATAATAAAAAATAATAAAAACAGTAATGAAAAGTTAAATGAGATCTTTTCGTAGTCTCTGTTTCCCGAGAGAGAGAAAAAAGTTGAGCCTTGAGTATTTCCGTGTTTGTGAAAGTACGAATTTGATAGTTCTCCTGTACCTCTCTTGTATACCTTCGCCCTTCAATTTGAAGACCGAAACTAAGCGCCGTATTGAATATCTAGTCTAAAAACTACAGAGAGAGAGAGAGAGAGAGAGAGAGAGAGAGAGAGAGAGAGAGAGAGAGAGAGAGAGAGAGAGAGAGAGAGAGAGAGACAGACAGACAGACAGACAGACAGACACAGACAGACAAACAGAGAGACAGAATTATCCCACGATCATCACACACTCACCAACCTTCACACATTCCATTAAAAATATTCAATTTCCTTACTCTCTCATTACATTTCCCAACACATTTCACTTCAGAACTCATACTTCATTTCCGACCCGGAATATTTCATTTCGTAAGTAGCACTTTCCCTTCTCATAATATACTGTCATACAGAAATATCTGTTCGCTGTTTACATGTGTCTGCTAATATTCACCCCCGACTCTTAGGCTATAATTTCCTACTTAACTTTGTGTATACTTAATTAATGATTCAGTTGCAAAGAAGTTTTGTCGTGTGGCCGAACATTCACACAATATTTACACACTTATAATACAGAATTATATTTTAATTCTGGCTAATAAAGTGGGCGGCTTTTATTGTAGTCGAGGGGAAAACTTGCTCAAGGAAGGGATGTACAGGGAAGAAATAGCAGACAACAGAATCCACATCGAGGGCGTCTGTTGAGTATCTACTGCTAGCTTGATTACGGACTGTGAGCGCTTTTGCAAAGCAAAGGCGCTTACAGTGATCGTATTTGCACGGACCTTTTCCTTGAGCTATCATTCAACTCCCACACGTGGTTGTTTTGCATCTTGTATAGTTTGTTCGCGATTTTTGCATTATATACATTTATATATATATATATATATATATATATATATATATATATATAAATATATATATATATATATATTTATATATATTTTATTTATATATATATATTTATATATATATATTTATATATATATATATAATTTATATATATATTTATATATATTTATATATATATATATACATATATTTATATATATATATTTATATATATTTATATATATATTTATATATATATTTATATATATATTTATATATATATTTATATATGACACACACACACACACACACACACACACACACACACACACACACACACACACACACACACACACACACACACACACACACACACACACACACACACCAAGCCTAGTATTTAATCGACATGTGCCAAGAACAGAATGGTTACTAACACACACTTCTCTGTATCGCAACAGTGTCACCGCAGTAAGAGACTCGTTGCCATGGGCTCCATGCTTTCCATTAACGAGTTAGTCACCCAACACTTACACCAACTTCAACAGGCATTTTTCTACGGAGCGAAGTCTCCCCGAAACTATTGAGACAAAGTTGTAACGTTGGTCAAAATACGTGAATTTAAATTTCTTCCGGGTGCTCCTGAAGTTGGCAGTAGTACCACCACCTTCAGAGCCGGTGAGCTTCTTCAGAAGCCAGTGTGAGAATGATGAATGAAGCTTGTGGTATATCCTCTTGAGTAGTCCCGCACTGGTTGCCATCCAGGATAGAAAACGAAGTTGTGATACCTTGACGGGAACAGTTCACAACCCACAAGTTAAAGACGTATATTTATACGCAAAGTTCATGAATCTGTATATTGTCAAATGCTCTAATTTTTAAGGCTGACCTTGACTTTCTCTACACTTGATCTTGTCTGTTTCCTGACCTCTGCGCCGAAATGTTGTGTGCTGGGACGAAACTTTTTTTTTAAAACTGCCGTAGCAGATGAACCTATGATGGAATACTTTACGATATCCTCACTGCCCATCTGCAGTCCCCCAGCTGACGTAGGCTGACAGATTGTAACTCTTTGTATGAACTTCATGCTGTGTGATGTAATATAACTAGAAAACAGGTTTTGTTCTCACTGTTTAGCTTCATATAGAATAGGGTAGCAGCACAATGCTGATGTATCCAACTTTGCTAAATAAAAAAAATAGGTAAGGCTCGTCTTGTGTCTGGCAATGGCCATGTCCAGAGTTCTTTCTGTCTTGTCTGTCTTTTTCCGATCTATGGCTGGTGATTAACTGGTTTATTAATCCCGGAAGGTTAATACCTAAGGATAACTAATAGGGTCAAACTGTGTTATTTCCATTAATGTCCTTAGGCTCTCTTCCTCACTGCGAACAATGGGCAGCACCTATTAGACTTAACCAATACATCCCTCCTCGTCCTGAATTAGGCCCAGGCTCTCCGGTTCTAAGATGAACGTGGGTGCGCCAACGTGCACGACTTCATGCACGAAACTTCCAACAATAAAAATATAAAAACCTTGCTGAGAGTATAAAAGTGGGCAGGCTCGCTTCCAACTTTGCCAACAATGTTAGAGATGTGGGAGTAGTGAAGCCGGGCCTGCAAGCCTGTTTACCTTCTCTCACTGACTCCTCAACACCAAACTAACTTTCTTGTTTGTCTGGTCGGGAGGGAAACAGGTTCTTGATTGGTTTATAATCTCGTTGCAAAAGCCTGTTCTTCAGATCATTACAGCTGCGCTGACGCTAGTTTCTCGGACACTGGCCTGGTTGACGGCGCTTGTGACCCAGTGTTGAATGTAAGTGGGAGGAGTGAAGCTCTAGAGCTATTTTACTTGCAAACCTTTGGCGTCTCTCCAGCTTCTTTATGTGCATGATTATGTGAAGGCTTCAGGCTGGTGCTGCAAACTCGCAGCAACATTACCTAGTTTCTCTCAAGCAGCAGCTGCACCACTAAGTCTCCCATTCGCAGCAGGAGTAGCTTCTGTGTTAAACCAGAGCCCTTAGGCTGTGGTCCCTTGTCCCACCTGGATTATTCACTTTCCAGGCACTTGGCTGGAACGTTTTGCCTTTACCCGGGAATCTTGAGGCTTAATGAAGGCTCCTCCAGTTGTCTGTTCTCTCACTCAAAGAGCGAAATGTGGAAGAGATAAACCTGGAATGTGTTGAACGGTCCCGAGCGGGAGGAGAACTACGGTAACATTCCAGGATCTAAGGGACTGATAATCGTCAGAGACTCTGCGAAGCATTGAGAGAGGCGAGCTTCATATGGATGCTGAAGATTACTATTGTAAACTGGATTTCTGCTTCCAGGAACGACTTTGTGCTGATATTGCTTAGGTGTCTTTGATGTGGAATTGAAGTCGATTGATTCCGTACCAAGATAAGTTTCTAAAGCAGATTCTCTACTACCAACACTGAGCGGGAGAGAGATTTATATATTTTATATAACGATAGTGAATAAAACGGCCATCTTGTGTATTTACAAACTTGTAGATAAATGATTCAGAGAACCGAAGAGTTCATAAATTAGACACATCTGCAACACTTGGGTATCTTTATTGTGGAAACGTTTCGCCACACAGTGACTTCATGGAAACGTTTTGCCACACTGACTTCATGGAAACGTTTCGCCACACAGTGTCTTCATCAGTTCAATACAAAGAAAAATGGTGAAGATCATAAGAAGTTTGAGGTATTCAATCCAGCAACATTGATGGACTGATTACATGAACTCCAGCCTGAGGGACTGATTACCTCAAACTCCTTCTGATCTCCATTACTCGTCTTAGTACTTAACTGATGAAGCCACTGCGTGGCGAAACGTTTCCACAGTAGATACCAAAGTGTTGCACATGTGTTATAATTTATTTACAAGCTATTTTATACACTGGTACGGGAATTTTATTTACACAATCTCGCAATATCTAGATTCCGTATGTGGGTCAAGGTTTCGTAAGCCAGTCTTGGAAATAAAGAGGATTCCAGGTGGAGAATCAGGGACGAAGGAGGCGAAAGTTAGATACCGTCAGTCAATGGAATAGAGATGGACGGAAAACTCCAAGGTAATTGTGGGTCAATACGTTAGTCTGATTCTGTCTTGCACACTGACCTCTTGAACGAACCTTGGTGGGATTCTCACTGGTTTCTCTTGTCTTATAAGTTACTGATTTTTTTTTATGCTGAGTAACGTAACTTGTAGAGCGAACTTATGTGGGAACATTCTTATGGAGTGAAGTCTTTGTTTTAATTCTTATTGATGTGATTTCTTGAGCGAACCTTTGTGGGACATTACCTGTTTAGGTAATAATATATATATATATATATATATATATATATATATATATATATATATATATATATATATATATATATATGTCGTGCCGAATAGGCAGAACTTGTGATCTTGGCTTAAATAGCAACGCTCGTCTTGCCATATAAGACAAGTGAAAATTTGTGTATGCAATAATTTCGCCAAAATCATTCTGAACCTAACGAAAAAATATATTTCACTGTGTTTGTTTAGTTTACCTGGAGTTTACCTGGAGAGAGTTCCGGGGGTCAACGCCCCCGCGGCCCGGTCTGTGACCAGGCCTCCTGGTGGATCAGAGCCTGATCAACCAGGCTGTTGCTGCTGGCTGCACGCAAACCAACGTACGAGCCACAGCCCGGCTGGTCAGGAACCGACTTTAGGTGCTTGTCCAGTGCCAGCTTGAAGACTGCCAGGGGTCTGTTGGTAATCCCCCTTATGTATGCTGGGAGGCAGTTGAACAGTCTCGGGCCCCTGACACTTATTGTATGGTCTCTTAACGTGCTAGTGACACCCCTGCTTTTCATTGGGGGATGTTGCATCGTCTGCCAAGTCTTTTGCTTTCGTAGTGAGTGATTTTCGTGTGCAAGTTCGGTACTAGTCCCTCTAGGATTTTCCAGGTGTATATAATCATGTATCTCTCCCGCCTGCGTTCCAGGGAATACAGGTTTAGGAACCTCAAGCGCTCCCAGTAATTGAGGTGTTTTATCTCCGTTATGCGCGCCGTGAAAGTTCTCTGTACATTTTCTAGGTCGGCAATTTCACCTGCCTTGAAAGGTGCTGTTAGTGTGCAGCAATATTCCAGCCTAGATAGAACAAGTGACCTGAAGAGTGTCATCATGGGCTTGGCCTCCCTAGTTTTGAAGGTTCTCATTATCCATAGTATTAAATTATTGTAAACAAATCTAAAATATATTTAGTTGGGTTAGGCTAAAATAAATTATTCTTGTTATAATAAGGTTAGGTAAGTTTTCTAAGATTCTTTTGGTGCAAAATTAAAAATTTTTACATCAACATTAATGAAAAAAATATATCTTTAAACGTATAAGAGAAAATTTCAGAAAGGACTTAATTTTAAATGAGTTCTTGCTAATTGACCAGTTTTACATTATATATAATTTTAATTTGTATTGCATTTACATTACTGCCTACACTTTCCTGTGTCATCATCTGTGCTTGTTGCCTGGTTTTAGCAAGCATTGCCTGCACATTTCACGCATCTCTCTCTCCACCTGTGTGTAATTTATGCAACCTTACTTAAACAAGCCTTGCCCTGTCATACTGTGATTGATCTCTTGGTATACTAGCGCCAGGACAACCATATTTAGGTCATGTAAAAAAATTAACATGGCACCTTTACATACAAGCCCTATTTTCTTCAACGTTATTCAGTGTTGTAAATCCTCCGCCTGGGTATTCCGTGTACTGTGACACAGAGAGACGCATCACTGCCTTTCCCACGCAGCTGTGTCGCTCCGCTCCATTCACCAGCGTACCTAAGTTTATACACGTACAGGTACACATACAGTTACGTAAATCATACATAGCAACATGTGTGTAGATTAGCTAGGATAACCCCAAAAAAAAAAATCAGTCAAAGTGACTTAAATCCACTGGGATCCATGTAACCGAACCTAGTTCCATTTTCTATTCCCTTATACAACAGAACGAACGTAATAATTCTTCGCTTCCAGTATTCCTTTGGAGTTGAAACATCGCCGGTGGCCTCGATCCCTGACCTCGTTTCACGCTGGTGGCTTTTTCGCCCCACTGGCAGTAATTGAAAAAATATTAATCAGGCCTCATTCTGTACAATAATCATTTTTTCTCCCGCCGTTGCTTCGTATTCTACCGCTTTTAGTTATCTTAATTAGATTATGCATTGTTGAAAGTAAAGTAGACATTAAATACAAATGTTTTTAACTCAAAATAACAAAGTGTAAACAGATTTAAACTAAATCTATTTACATTATTTGTGATTAAGAGTGAACACTATACAGGTCAGAGGCTATGTAATTACCGTGGGGTGAAAAGGCGTAGCTCTTGGTACCGCCCACGTGGGTACAAAGCAAGCTTGCTTGTGGGAAAGTGTGTGTGTAGAGCTCTCACTGCAGCAACATTTCACTGCAGAGCTCTTATTGCAGCAACGATTCAATATAGAGCTCTTACTGCAGCAACATTTCAATATAGAGCTCTTACTGCAGCAACATTTCAATATAGAGCTCTTACTGCAGCAACATTTCAATATAGAGCTCTTACTGCAGCAACATTTCAATACACAGCTCTTATTGGAGCAAAGTTTCTATGCACACCAGCTATATCAGCAACGTTTCGCCCCTCCCCCTCCAATTAGAGCTGCATAAAGTCAGTGCCACCAGCTAGTGTAAAACGTTGTGACAGTCACTGGCTGTGCTTCTCTTATTCTATTCTCTTTTAGCTTTTATTCTGTTGTATTTACGGTGTCCCGTGGCCTGGTGGAAAGAGCTCTCGCTTCACACGGTGAGGATCCGGGTTCGATTCCCGGCGAGGGGTAGAAACACTGGGCGTGTTTCCTTACACCGGTTGTGTGTTCACCCATTAGTAAAATGGGTACGTGAGTGTTAGCGGACTGGCGTGGGTCGCATCCTGGGACAAAACTGACCTAATTTGCCCGAAATGCTCTGCATAACAAGGGACTTTCTATATAGTAGTATGTCATTGATGTCAGCTATGGTCTGTATACCTTGTACATGTAGAAATAAAGTTATTATTTATTTCCTCGTCTTTATTGTGTTTTGTTGGGTAACTATTCTTTTGTTTATTTAAATGATCAGTAGTCGTCCTAAACCCGTTTTCTATATCTTGGCTATTATAGTGTTTGTTCCTGTTTTCTTTATCTTCGTTATTATATTCATTATTCCCATTTTCTTTACTCGACTGTAATGTTTGGTTTTAAATAATAAAATTGTGATTTAAGATATAATTTTAATCTCGTTCTTCTTGCAGGTGTTAATAGTTGTCTTGAAGGTGTTGAGAATTTTGTCCTCACAGGTGTTGCTTTTTGCAGGTGTTAATTAACAGGTTTTTAGTTTAGATGTCATGTAAATAGTTTTCTCGAGTGTTAGTTTTTCTTGGCAGGTGTTAGTGCTTCTCTCTTGCAGGTGTTAATGGTTCTCTCTCAGATATTAATGGTTCTTTGTTACAGGTGTTAATGACTCTCTCTCTCTCTCTCTCTCTCTCTCTCTCTCTCTCTCTCTTTCTTTCAGGTGTTAATGGTTCTCTTTTTGCATGTGCTAATGTTTCTTTCTTGCAGGTATTAAGTAATATGTTCACCAACAGGTATTTTCTAACTACTGACTTTTGACTTCCGTTTTTTAAACAGAATACCGTTTTCTGTTCACATCTGTTGTCTGTATGCTCTTTTAATTTTTAGTGCTCACACCACGCGTTTCCCTATTTACACTTTTTCCCAACTCACACCTAGCGTGTTGTCCCCCACTCACACCTCACGCATTTTCCTCCCACTCACACCTAGCGTGTCCTCCCGCCACTCACACCTCACGAATTTTCCCCACTCACACCTCACGCATTTTCCCCCACTCACACCTATCGTGTCTCCCCCCACTACATTTTACACGCCTCACGTTTTACCCTAACACCTCACATTCCTCCACTCAAACCTCATTTTTTCCCCAATCACACCTGTCTGGTGACGTGTGTTAACGAGTGCGTGTTGTTGTTGTTCCTGCAGGCCACTGGGAAGGCATGGGTGTGTGGTGTGGTGGGTCTGCTGCTCCATTTCCTTCATCTGGTGTCGTGCTGCTGGTTACTAGCACTAACAGGCAGACTACTGGGATCCCTCCTCCACCGCCGGCCCTTACACACTGCTCTATACTGCACCGCCTCCTGGGGAGCTTCCCTCGCACTTGTAGTGGTCAGTACCTCGTCTTTCATTTCTGCAAGTGTATATATTTCTTGTTATTAATAATTTAAACTATCGTGGCATTGACTTAAGCCGGTGGGAGAATTGGACCTGCCTCGCATAGGCCAATAGGCCTGCTGCAGTGTTCTTTCTTTATGGTTTTATGACAGCAGATTATCGTATGTAAATGTGGAGAGCTGCAATCCTGTAGGGGTCATACAACAAGAGCGTAGAGGCGTAATGCAAGAAATACGAAGTAATGAGAAATTCTGATAATGGTGCTAAATAAATGTATGGAGAGAGGAATGGATAATTACAAAAAAGTGGAAAAAATGGTTAAGACATGTGCAACAGTTGGGTGTCTATTATTGAAACGTTTCGCCTAGACAGTAGGCTTCTTCAGTCAAATATAGAGGGAACAGTAGTAATGAAATAAGATGATATAATCAGTCCATCAACCTTGGAGAAAAAGTATTTGAGGTGGTCAGTCCCTCAGCCTGAAGGAGAGCTCAGCCCCATGAAGCTGAACTCTTCTCCAGGCTGAGGGACTGACCACCTCATATCCCCAAGGTTGAGAGACTGATTACGCCAGCTGTTGCACATGCGTCTTAAATCATCAATATTATGCTTGTCAGAACCCATTTTTAAAATATGTTACCATACCCTAAAGAACATCGACCTTTAATATCACCGGACGATAACATTACCATCCTGTATACAGATCAGCATATATATATGGAAATGTCCCCCCCCCTTCCTGAATAATTTAAGTCCTAATAGCTAATAGCATAGAGAGGGATGTCATTTTGGTGACAGCAACTTCCATTCACATCCAATACCGTCCTGGTACAGAAGTACTTCTTCCGTTCACATCTAATACCGTCCTGGTACAGAGGTACTTCCGTTCACATCTAATACCGTCCTGGTACAGAAGTACTTCTTCCGTTCACATCTAATACCGTCCTGGTACAGAGGTACTTCTTCCGTTCACATCTAATACCGTCCTGGTACATAAGTAGTACTTCCATTCACATCTAATACCGTCCTGGTACAGAAGTACTTCAGTTATCGGATTCGACACAGTGCAGGGGCCTTGTCCATGGTCATATAATCCTCTTTGCTGGGGATGATTATAGTGGGTGAGGGGATGGTTGCTAACGTGCTTTACAGTGTTCACCGGGTCCCTGGTGGTGTTCTTAGTGTGCTCAGGGCAACAAGCTGGAAAAGCTATGCAAGATAAAACATTTGCCTCTTGAAGGTTCATATAAATTGTCTTCACCTGTCTTTGTAAGATTCATATACACTATTTCCATTACCTTCTTTAAGGTCTATACACAGTCTCACTAGTTTCTTGAAAGTCCTTATACAAAGTCCTCCAGGTAGTTTAGGTTGTGTTCTATCCAAAAAGAATAACCTGTTATAACAATAACCTGTTATAACAATAACCTGTTATAACAATAACCTGTTATAACAAACCCCAACGAGAAAAAATGAATACAAGATTAAGGCGATAAAAAGTGATACGCAGCTGTCAGATTTTCACTGTTCAAGGTCCTTCATCAGTCTCCTATTTGACTGTCTTTACAACTGAAATGGTGAACGTGATTTAAGAGGACTACCTGCCTCAATGATGTGTGTTTACAGAGGTAGAGATAATTCCTGGTGCTCCCTCTTTGCCTATAATCGAAGGGCAATATTAAGTATCCCGTGACGGGGACAACTTAGTTGTCCAATTTGCTTGTCTTCCTCTGATATTTTTGTTTATAACTTAATAAGTGGAGAAGAATCCTTCCTCCATAAGCCAGGCGTGTCATAAGAGGTAACAAATCTCAGGAGCAAGGTGCTAGTAATACCTCCTCTCTTTAAATTACTAAATGTCCAAAGAACAGCATTTGTTCGAAATGCTCTTGATGTTAGTGACTCTCTGTGTAAGCTACAGTTTGTATACTACACAAAGAAATAAAAAATTTGATTTTGATTTTTCATTTTGATCCATGGAGACCTGGTCTGAGGCCGGGTCGTGGGGAAGACAGTTCCACAAAACCGCTAACGGATGTACTCTCATAGCGATGTTGACCTGTTGCGTCCACTCAGAATACCTCGTGTGTGTTCCTTCTCCTTTAGTTGTAGCTATCCTTTGTATTCTGCTGCTGCGAGGTATTTTCAACTCTTCTGCTTTTTTTAGTGTGTTATTGGTGTTTGTTTTTTAAGGGTCACTTGATAGCTCGCGCTAGTTTGTATGTGTATCTTTTTTTTTTTTGTATTGACGACTTGCAGGAAATATCTCTATTTACGTTATTTAGGTTAGATTAGACTGTCCTCTATTAATACAAATTTAACCAATTATAACAAAGATAAGGCCAATAAACGATATATAACATAATGAAAACTCTCGACGCGCGAACACAAAACGGGGACACACCAAGTACAGAAGACAAAGTCAGATAATCACTGTCTAAGACTCGTTAAACGCCCCATTTGATTGTCATAACAGCAGTGATATACTGTCTCGTTAAGTGGACGGGAGAGTGAACATTACAGCTTCCTTCTCTCTCCCTGACCCCTTCCACTGTGTACCACTGAACTGTACTCACAGGTTGAACGATTTAGCAGAATTATTTGATGTGTGTGAGTTCTGATGGATTTTTTTTTATAGTTGCCAGTGGTGGTCTGCTGCGTAGTTGCTACCACACGTAGAATTTTTACGATACTTATGCTTGTACGTGTAATTCCACGACAGCTTGTCATAACATTAATTTCTGTTTACACTCTGCCTCAAGGTTTTGCAGTCAGTTATAATTTCTATTGTTGATGGTATATTTAGGTGTACAGCATGCTAGGTACGAGGTGCAATCCATGCTAGGGTACCTGGCAGACTAGTGGACCAGCCATGTTAGGGCACGTGCCATGCTAGTGGACCAGCCAAGCTAGTGGACCAGCCATGTTAGGGCATGTGCCATGCTAGTGGACCAGCCAAGCTAGTGGACCAGCCAAGCTAGTGGACCAGCCATGTTAGGGCATGTGCCATGCTAGTGGACCAGCCATGTAAGGGCATGCGCCATGCTCGTGGACCAGCCAAGCTAGTGGACCAGCCATGTTAGGGCATGTGCCATGCTAGTGGACCAGCCATGTTAGGGCATGTGCCATGCTAGTGGACCAGCCATGTTAGGGCATGTGCCATGCTAGTGGACCAGCCATGTTAGGGCATGTGCCATGCTAGTGGACCAGCCATGTTAGGGCATGTGCCATGCTAGTGGACCAGCCATGTTAGGGCATGTGCCATGCTAGTGGACCAGCCATGTTAGGGCATGTGCCATGCTAGTGGACCAGCCATGTTAGGGCATGTGTCATGCTAGTGGACCAGCCATGTTAGGGCATGTGCCATGCTAGTGGACCAGCCATGTTAGGGCATGTGCCATGCTAGTGAACCAGCCATGTTAGGGCATGTGCCATGCTAGTGGACCAGCCATGTTAGGGCATGTGCCATGCTAGTGGACCAGCCATGTTAGGGCATGTGCCATGCTAGTGGACCAGCCATGTTAGGGCATGTGCCATGCTAGTGGACCAGCCATGTTAGGGCATGTGCCATGCTAGTGGACCAGCCATGTTAGGGCATGTGCCATGCTAGTGGACCAGCCATGTTAGGGCATGTGCCATGCTAGTGGACCAGCCATGTTAGGGCATGTGCCATGCTAGTGGACCAGCCATGTTAGGGCATGTGCCATGCTAGTGGACCAGCCATGTTAGGGCATGTGCCATGCTAGTGGACCAGCCATGTTAGGGCATGTGCCATGCTATTGGACCAGACTATGGGTTAGACTTTTCCCCCTCACCTGATTTCCCAGTAAATTTTAGTTAATCATGATACAATCATTATTTAGTCTCCATCGTCCGGCAGAATTTCAGTTCAACTTTAAACTGATAGCTCCGATGAATGCAATATTTATTAAAAAAAGTGACCTCATATACAGTGTGTTGGTATTGACCGGCACTAGTTTAGATGCTCAACCACCAAACTACATTAGTTCTCCCTGGCGATCTTAGCAGTTTAGCGAGATTACTTCGAAGATTGAAACAACACCTCTGTGTCAAGATTGGTGGACTGATTGTGTCAAGATTGGCTGAGGGACTGATTACCTCCAACTCTTCTTATTCCCACTTTTTCTGCACTGGACTAAAAAGCCACTGCATTGCGAAACGTTTCCAGAATAATGATACCAAAATAGTGCGAAAGTGTGTCATTTATCAAACTGCACCTCACTGGTGATCCTGCCCGTTGTTCACTGCACCTCACTGGTGATCCTGCCCGTTGTTCACTGCACCTCACTGGTGATCCTGCCCGTTGTTCACTGCACCTCACTGGTGATCCTGCCCGTTGTTCACTGCACCTCACTGGTGATCCTGCCCGTTGTTCACTGCACCTCACTGGTGATCCTGCCCGTTGTTCACTGCACCTCACTGGTGATCCTGCCCGTTGTTCACTGCACCTCACTGGTGATCCTGCCCGTTGTTCACTGCACCTCACTGGTGATCCTGCCCGTTGTTCACTGCACCTCACTGGTGATCCTGTTGTTCACTGCACCTCACTGGTGATCCTGTTGTTCACTGCACCTCACTGGTGATCCTGCCCGTTGTTCACTGCACCTCACTGGTGATACTGTTGTTCACTGCACCTCACTGGTGATCCTGTTGTTCACTGCACCTCACTGGTGATCCTGTTGTTCACTGCACCTCACTGGTGATCCTGTTGTTCACTGCACCTCACTGGTGATCCTGTTGTTCACTGCACCTCACTGGTGATCCTGTTGTTCACTGCACCTCACTGGTGATCCTGTTGTTCACTGCATCCACGATACATTACCAGAAAGTTTAAATACCTACTGTTCCTCCTATTCCTTTATATATTCTTCCCTCCCTTCATCTCCTTTGTATAAAAGTAATGGAAAAAAGAATTATCCTAGGCTGTTCTGAATTAAATTAAGATCTTTGGTGATACAAATAAAATTGTAAAGCTTTTAGAGGCAAGACTTGCTTCATTTA
>NC_091359.1:6396037-6401037 GCF_038502225.1 Cherax quadricarinatus | reverse complement strand
TGATACGAATGTCACTCCAATCAAACAAGGGGTGACAGGAGGTCACCCCTTGTTTGAGGTCACCCCAAGTTAATTTTTTTTTTCGTGGAAAAGATCCTAGTAAATGTAAACACAGGTGTCTGGTCCCTCAACACCCCATCATCTATATTACTGGTCCCTCACCCCCCCCCCTCTCAACCCCATCCTGCCTCACTGGTCCATCACCCCGCCCTCTCACCACCCACCTCCTAGGCTTTCATTCAATTCTTTCCCAGCATACATCTTTCAGGATTTTTTTCAGACCCTTATAGTTGCCTCATCTATAGTGTGGTCATATCTTGTCTTCATCCACCTGTTTTTTTATTCACTCTCATCTCATCTGCTTCTCGAGGTATACCAGCATCAATTCCACTTGCATCTGATTCACTTTTAATGAGTATCAAATCTTGCTAGCTCATTCCTACTTCCCATTTTAAAGTTTACATTTTTACCATTTCAGTACTCTAATGTAATCCTTAGTTTTTCCTAGTTAATTTCATAACTGAAATGTACTGCAAATCAGTCGCTATACTTTTGTCTTGCTCGCTGTCTGTGCTGTTGTTACTAGGTTCAGTTTGTTGACCAGTTTTGTTCCTGTTCTATTCACGTCCAGTTGCTATTTGGTCTTTAAATTCCACAGCCTTCATATTTATCAGCTCCTCGTATTACTGTTAGTTTTTTATTATCAGTGCTAAGTGTACTCGTTTTCTGGTATATTTTTCTCATATGCACTACCCCTCCGGGAAATATTTATTTACAACCCTTGTGCCTTTCATCTCTTTCAAAATTATATTGTCTGCTGGTTTCTTTGTCACTCTTTTGAAACCCTGTTTCTGTTAGTGGCGTCATCTGGGCTAGTGGCATCGTCTGGTGAAACTGTAGCAAGATGGGGGAGAGAGAGGGAGAACTTGATTGGGATCTTCTGGAGATGGTGAGGTTTGGGTCGTAAAGTAATGGGATATAAGGGAAAAGGCCTGCACTCGAGGATGAGGAATCTGGTGGTGTGGTGAGGATGGTGTGGTTCAGAGTTTAGAGTTGAAAGTCTTCTCCGACACTGGAATATGTGGTGGAACGAAAGGGAGTTAGAGGAAAGATGTGAATAAGGAATAGAGGCAGAACTTATTGTTGGAGGCAATATCTATTAGTTATTGTCTACCGTGGCTGTGTGCTGGAAAATTTGTCTGAAGTGAAGCAGAATAATTGAGTCAGTAGGGAGAATGAGTGAGAGGAAGGGAGATTGAGAAAATATTTCAAGATAATGAGACAATATCAGAAAAAATAGACAAAATATGAGAACGAGAAAAACTTCATTAAAAAAAAAAAGAATATCTAGTTCGTATGTCGCAAAAAAAAAATGTACAGAGAAGAATGCAGAGTTTGGGGACTCGATTCAAAATTCCTGGTAGCTGGTATGTTCTCTGCTCTTCTCCCCCTCTACCACTTCATTACCATTTCACACTCTTTCCTTCACCTTCTTGCATTCTCTCTTCCATTCCATTCCTCTCTCCCCTTTTACATCTTTTTACATTTTTCTCTGCCTTTACTGCTGTACAGAAGACAAAGCTATAGTTCTCTTCCCCCACCTTTAAATATCAAAGAAATGTAACTTCTGACAATTACTGTATTTTCCGGCATATAAGACGCACAACAGAAGTATCATAACAGTAAATCAGTAATATTTAAGAGTTAATTACCCTCTTAATGCTTGTGTTAACAAAAGTATAACACAAAGCCTACCATTGACCCTGACCTTGAGCATATAAGACGCAGGTTTATTTTCCAAGACTTTGTGGGGGAAAAAAGGCGCGCCTTATATGCCAGAAAAAGACATTAAAAAAATAATAAAAATGGGTATTTTTCTTTCAACATCACAAATAAATTTTAGTGATGTACGAGCTTCTAAGGAAATGCGTTTCCCATAAGCTGCATTGCTCCTACTTACCCGGAGTTTACAAAGAGATTTTTAATGTACTTGGATACAAGGCACTCGCATTAAGATGAGGTTGACACTAAAACAAAATAGCAAGAGACAAAATTCAGGGATCATCTCCAGGATTAGTTTTCCAGCGAGACAGAATACACCGAATTTCCTCCAATGTGTTGTGATGGTCTTCATGGTATGGTATCTGTAATGGTCTTCATGGTATGGTATCTGTAATGGTCTTCATGGTATGGTATCTGTAATGGTCTTCATGGTATGGTATCTGTAATGGTCTTCATGGTATGGTATCTGTAATGGTCTTCATGGTATGGTATCTGTAATGGTCTTCATGGGATGGTATCTGTAATGGTCTTCATGGTATGGTATCTGTAATGGTCTTCGTGGTATGGTATCTGTAATGGTCTTCATGGTATGGTATCTGTAATGGTCTTCATGGGATGGTATCTGTAATGGTCTTCATGGTATGGTATCTGTAATGGTCTTCATGGTATGGTATCTGTAATGGTCTTCATGGTATGGTATCTGTAATGGTCTTCATGGGATGGTATCTGTAATGGTCTTCATGGTATGGTATCTGTAATGGTCTTCGTGGTATGGTATCTGTAATGGTCTTCATGGTATGGTATCTGTAATGGTCTTCATGGTATGGTATCTGTAATGGTCTTCATGGGATGGTATCTGTAATGGTCTTCATGGGATGGTATCTGTAATGGTCTTCATGGTATGGTATCTGTAATGGTCTTCATGGGATGGTATCTGTAATGGTCTTCATGGTATGGTATCTGTAATGGTCTTCATGGTATGATATCTGTAATGGTCTTCATGGTATGGTATCTGTAATGGTCTTCATGGTATGGTATCTGTAATGGTCTTCATGGGATGGTATCTGCAATGGTCCTCATGGTATGGTATCTGTAATGGTCCTCATGGTATGGTATCTGTAATGGTCTTCATGGTATGGTATCTGTAATGGTCTTCATGGTATGGTATCTGTAATGGTCTTCATGGTATGATATCTGTAATGGTCTTCATGGTATGGTATCTGTAATGGTCTTCATGGTATGGTATCTGTAATGGTCTTCATGGGATGGTATCTGCAATGGTCCTCATGGTATGGTATATGTAATGGTCCTCATGGTATGGTATCTGTAATGGTCTTCATGGTATGGTATCTGTAATGGTCTTCATGGTATGGTATCTGTAATGGTCTTCATGGTATGGTATCTGTAATGGTCTTCATGGGATGGTATCTGTAATGGTCTTCATGGGATGGTATCTGCAATGGTCTTCATGGTATGGTATCTGTAATGGTCTTCATGGGATGGTATCTGCAATGGTCTTCATGGGATGGTATCTGTAATGGTCTTCATGGTATGGTATCTGTAATGGTCTTCATGGGATGGTATCTGCAATGGTCTTCATGGTATGGTATCTGTAATGGTCTTCATGGTATGGTATCTGTAATGGTCTTCATGGGATGGTATCTGCAATGGTCTTCATGGGATGGTATCTGTAATAGATACCCAGGTACTGCACACCTATCTTATTCTTCAACTTGTTGGTATCGTACACTATCAGTCATACAAGTCTTTAATATCTCTTGTGAAAACATGTTCTAGATTTTTAGGCAGCTGTAAAATAGATGATGGCTACTGATGTGACCGGAAGAAAACGTGGAATAAAGTAACAGTGAAATTATCGATCTATACTGGAGGGCCAGGTCTCTCATCGACACACTACCGTGTCAAAAGTGGACTTGGTACCAGACTACTTGTGGAAGGTGGACTTGGTACCACGTTCCTTGCCAGTCGATTGTTGTATTTCCCCATTTTTTTCATGTTTCATATATTTTCATTCATTTTCCACTCTTTTATTTTTGACTTTCGTACATTCCGAGTGACCAGGGTTCCAGGACAGCAATGGTTCCAATAACAGGTCCCAGTGTTTACATTTATCTCGTTCTAAAAACCTATCGATATCAAACCATTTTTTCATATTTTTTTTTTTTGTAAGAGCTCACTATTTAGTTACTTCCCATATATGATATTAAATTCTCCAGCGATAAAGGGTTAAAGTGTATTACTTTACCTTAATATATCAGCAGCAAATCATTATTTTTTAAATAAACCTCAGAATATAGCTTTAGAGAGAATTCACATGCTCCATCTTTGCTAGGTAAATGGACACTGATGCAATTAATGTGACATTTTATTGTGGCAACGTTTCGCTCTCCAGGAGCTTGACAAAATTCCTGGAGAGCGAAACATTTCCACAATGTCATATTGGTTACATCTGTGTTCCCTTACCTAACATTCTGTCGGTAATTCTACCATCATTCCTTCCCCATCTTGATTCTGCAGTGTTGATACCAAAGGTAAGACTGAGAATGTTTAAGGTGAGCTGGCAACAAAGAGGAATTAAGTGTGGCGTCGTCACCTACTTTGTTTATGATGGGAGACGTCGACTTATTTATACCGAGATGATGGGAATAGACGTCTTGTTTATATTGAGATGATGGGAGTAGACGTCTTGTTTATATTGAGATGATGGGAGTAGACGTCTTGTTTATATTGAGATGATGGGAGTAGACGTCTTGTTTATATTGAGAGGATGGGAGACTTTTCCCCGTAAGGCGAGTTAGAAGGGACTTTTAGATAAATAGTTCAGAGAACCGACAAGTTGATAGATTAAACACACACATGCAACACTTGGGTATCTTTACTTTGGAGACGTTTCGACACACACTGGCTTCATCAGTTCAATACAAAGAAGAATAGTGAAGATAGGGAGATTGAGGTAATCAGTCCCTCATCCTGGAGTCAATATAATCAGTCCATCAATCTTGATAAGAATATTGCATATGCGCGAATAAGTGGCTTACATACTGAAGCCAGGTGAAGTGAAGCAGTCGCAGGTGGTGTCACCTTGGACAAATCCACAGGTGGAAGTAGGATATGCCCACGATACGACAACCGTAACTAACTGGAGAGATGCTTATGCAAGTGCAAAATAAACACAGCAAAGAGTAGGGACGCCACAG
>NC_091359.1:6368537-6388537 GCF_038502225.1 Cherax quadricarinatus | reverse complement strand
AGACAATGTTATCTTGGTACCAGAGGCCATGAAGGTTGACCAGACCAAGGAGACAATGTGATCTTGGTACCAGAGGCCATGAAAGTGGACCAAACCAGGGAGACAATGTGATCTTGGTACCAGAGGCCATGAAGGTTGACCAGACCAAGGAGACAATGTTATCTTGGTACCAGAGGCCATGAAGGTTGACCAGACCAAAGAGACAATGTTATCTTGGTACCAGAAACCATGGTATAAACCTTGGTAATAAATACCGACAAGTTGGTTTAGAAAGACACGTAAGCAAACACTATGACATATATATTAGAAAACGTTTCGGTCCTGGGACCTTGATCACTTCACTTAGAAGTGATCAAGGTCCCAGGACCGAAACGTTTTCTAATAAATATGTCATAGTGTTTGCTTACGTGTCTTTCTAAACCACCAGAAACCATAAACATAAAATCCAAATAAAAGTAAAAAATAGAAAATCAATAATAATTATAAATAATAAAAATATTATTTATAATTTTGGATTTAACTATTCTTGAGGATCTGGTCTTTCAAAAAATTCACAAGGATTCACAGTTAACTAAACAAAAAATTAACCCCATAACTACTAAATTTTAACACAGAGAGGAAGCTTTCATGTACCAAATACAGTGGACCCCCGCATAACGATTACCTCCGAATGTGACCAATTATGTAGGTGTATTTATGTAAGTGCGTTTGTATGTGTATGTTTGGGGGTCTGAAATGGACTAATCTACTTCACAATATTTCTTATGGGAACAAATTCGGTCAGTACTGGCACCTAAACATACTTCTGGAGTGAAAAAATATCGTTAACCGGGGGTCCACTGTATATCGATTTATCAGATCGTAGAGTTATTAAGTTCTTCCTGGTCAAGTGACAGCAAATCTTACCTACACCAGCTTTAAATAAAATGCAAATTTAGTGCGGGAGCGAGTTGTTTAGAACATAAGAAAGAAGGAACACTGCAGGAGGCCTACTGACCCATGTTAAGCAGGTCCTTCCCCCCCCCCCCCGGATTAGCCCAATGACCCACCTAGTCAGGTATCTATTCAGCCTCTCAATAGATACCAATCAGATACAAAGTCTATTACAATATAAATAACAAAAAGGCACAATACCGTGACTGGAACAATACACAGATAACCCGCACACAGGAGAGAGGAGCTTACCACGACGTTTCCGTCCGAGTTGGATCATTTACAAAGTCACACTAACAGGAAGGAGAGGAGCCAGTAAATCTAGGCCTAAATGGTCCAAGTCGGACCGAATCGACGTCGTAAGCTCCTTTCTCCTATATCCGGGTTATTTGTGTCTGTGACAATATTCCACTACAGTATACCAGAAACTTATTGCCGTACGGATTACCGTATTTTCCGGCATATAAGGCGCATGAGTATATAAGAACAGAGGAGGAACACTGCAGCAGGCCTGTTGGCCCATATTAGGCAGGTCCTTCACAATCCATCCCGCTAACAAAATATTTGTCCATATAAGATATATAAGATGACGTTTGCAAGCAGTTTTAACGTAACATTACTAAACAACTGCTAAAGCATAACCCTGAGCCTACCCTTGACTCTGACCTTGAGCATATAAGGCGCAGGCTGATTTTCCAAGATTTGGGGGGAAAGGTGCGCCTTATATGCCGGAAAATACTGTGATACCGAAATAGGAGGATCTCACCCTCAAGGATCAGGGCCTTGCTCGGGCCCTGATCAACCAGGAGGCCTGATCAAGGACCGGGCAGAGGGGACGTTGACCCCCGGAACGATCTTCAGGTAGACGTTTACCAAAAAGAGTCGGGTAAAACGAAGCTCAACAAATCATTGACGAGAAAAAAAAATACTGAAAGCACACAGATGTGTGTGTTGACATCTGTGATACAATGTTGTGGGTAGACTTTGTTCAAGGGAGAGGTGCCTTGATCTTGTGGGTAGACTTCCTTCAAGGGAGAGGTGCCTTGATCTTGTGGGTAGACTTCCTTCAAGGGAGAGGTGCCTTGATCTTGTGGGTAGACTTCGTTCAAGGGAAAGGTGCCTTGATGTATGAAGGACTCTTGACCTAAAGAATTAGGAAGATGCTTTACCCCATCCTTGAATCAAACTATTTCCTCATGTTTCCCCAGGTACTGTATAACCCTTACAGGTTTAGAGTAGGTTTAGAATAAGTTGTATCATGTACTTGTTGAAAAGGTATTATTTATTATTATTATTATTATTATTATTATTATTATTATTATTATTATTATATGGCAGACGGTCCATCTCTGTCGATGGTTTTAAGACTTTCAAACACGAAACTGTAAGCCTTCATTAAAATAAAAATTTTGCTTTAGGAGAAGCTTTAAGTTATAACTCTATAAAGCTTAAATGGAAGCTTCTTAACATCCACTTATAGGCTGACAGCGTCTTCTACTTACCTACTTCCTCTTCCAGGTAACAGGTTGGTAGACAGCAACCGTACGGGAAAGTACTGCTGTTCTGTCAAACCAGTGCTACAAGAAAACCTGTCTTTTTTCACTCTGGGAGGCTTGATAATACCCTCTGTCTCATGAATACGTCAGATGACGTATTCTTAAATTCAGTACACTACAGATATTGTTGAGAAATGGTTTATCAGCTAAGGTTAAAGATTAAATATAGGGGGAACTTAGCTTAGAAAGACAGCTCATCGCCTGCACAGCCGCCCCTGCAGGCGATGTCTTGAGAAGCTGTCGAAGTCACTTCTCAACGGGCTGTAATAAAGTATATTATGTATGATTATAAATTACCCCTAGGGGGTGTTATGTCAGCATATATCAGACACTGATGGCTGACGACACTTACTTGTGTGGACTCAAAGGTCCACTTATCACCAGGGTTGATGATAAGTGACTAACTGGTAACTTATACTCAACTGCACAGTCAATAGTAGTACATCATGAGTTAGAACACTTACCTGGGTATATGTATCTGACCCGTAGTTATGCCCAGATATCCGATGTGTTGATTGAAGAATAGTGTTCTTTGAAGAATGTTGCACTACACTCGTTGGATCGCAACACTCGTTGTTACACTGTTCATCAATAATTGTTCACACCATATCACTAAAGAAGCTGATCACACTTCTCTGTAAGTGTTTATCGTGTTTTGTGAGACACTTTGTTCACACTAACGCATGGATCATTGTTCTTTGTTGGTTATCCTGGCATCAGTGTGACTCCCAGTAGGGTGAAAAGTAATCTGACCTCACAGCGTCCTACGCCGCTACAATGCCCCCTAGAACATAAAGGAAACGCTGACCTAGTACTTGTTGCTTCCTTGCCAAACTTCCTTCATGAAGCAAAGCAGAATGCTTGATTCTTGCTGTCTTAAGCATAGACAACATTGTACACTATCTTTACCATGGTAATAAAGTGGGAGCAGGATTTTCCTTAATTGTCCTGCTAAGGTAAGAGATGGACTGTCTCTTATTAAACTACACTTTGCAACACTGGACTCTTGCAAGGAGTGGCTTGACCACGTCACATACTCGTACTGCATCTGGGATCAATTACTTGCTGTAGCAGTAAACAAGATGTTTGCCCCTTCTGAGAGGGCTGGGCCCCTCAGGGCTGAAAGGGGCTGAAGGGGGCTGATACCCCCCTCCTGGAGAAAATTTCTCCACACATTTAATTACCTTCTTAATAGTTATTAATCATATATTATTTATTTTCCCTCGTAGGTATCATGTTGTGAGACCGGGGTGTTGGTAGGTTGAACTCATAAGCCACACGGATTTAAGTGCCCCCTCTCTCTCTCTCTGTTACAGGTGTCATACGTGGTCAACCCGGGAGGTTACGAGACACGACGCTACTGCTGGATGTCTGTGGAACGAGGGATGCTGGTCTCCTTCATAGTGCCAGTGTGTACACTCATCCTGGTGAGTGGTAGTGCCAGTGTGTACACTCATCCTGGTGAGTGGTAGTGCCAGTGTGTACACTCATCCTGGTGAGTGGTAGTGCCAGTGTGTACACTCATCCTAGTGAGTGGTAGTGCCAGTGTGTACACTCATCCTGGTGAGTGGTAGTGCCAGTGTGTACACTCATCCTGGTGAGTGGTAGTGCCAGTGTGTACACTTGTTATCCAGTTTAACGAGACTAAATCAAAATCAAAAGTGCATTTATTTGTCAAGGTTAAAAATGTGTGTTTACATTTCATAATTTGATTGGTACAAAGAAAGCCACTATCCTGCTACTAATTTAGTAGTGTGATGGTTGAGCGTCACCAAGCAGATTGCACACATCTCAGGCGAGCATCCTGGGATATCATTGTATATACACAGTTTATTTTTATAGCAGAGGCTACGAGTGAATCGGTGAGAGGTAACACCAGTACGTCCACAAAAATCTACCAACTTATTAATGGAACTTCCTAATGTAGTACAGGTCAGATATATAGTAGGCAGGACTTTATACGACAGCAGTTACGCCAGCACAAAGACAGTTTAAAGGGGATTATTAATTTCCCATACAGATGAATGTTACTGTAGCGGAGCTACGTTAGGCAAGATTCGTCACGTAACAGGACAGGTGTTGTGTCCTCAAGGTTAGGTTAGGAAAGAAGATAATTGTTTCCTGATGCTGGTCTTAGTCATATGATAACACGCAGCTGGAGCTTTGGATCATCTGACCGACGCCTTCCACTGGCTTACCTGTCCACTCCTTTAAAAAAAAAATATTATTGTTGATAGAATTAGTATAGTATTTTAAGTCGCAGAGGGTCATTTACGCTCGTATCTTATAAAAATGGCGTGGAGAAGGCTGGGACGCCACTAGCAGTTCTCACGTTTATTGCACTACCAACACAGAAGTAATGGTGTGTGCATGATGTGCAGAAAGTTTGGCCACATTAGGGCAGGGTATAAAGGAAAAGAAACGTGCTCCCACTGTGGATGGGGGGGGGGCGGATGATCATACCCGTGATCTTTATCAGGCAACAGCTGTGGAAACTGCCTGGGACCACAACGACACTTTTGACAGGAAAAGTCCAGTTTATACTGTGGAATGTGAGATACTGAAGAGGAGCACAAAATGTCGTTTTTAAGAGCAAAGGAGATCTTGTCCCAACTCTTATGCACAGGCTGTGGATAAGACGAGAAAACATGTGATAGTATCACAGGGAGAATGACAGAGAATCAGGTAACCTGGGAACTCTTAGAGAATATCGAGGAGTGACTCGACAGCGTCTGTACCAACTACTACCACATCAGGCGATGGACTCGGCACTTCTCCATCACCGGTTCATGAGATGACACCAGCTCTGAGTGCCGTTTCTAAGGTCCGAGTACCTTCAAATGTGGTTTTTACTTTACAGTGGAAGCACTGGAGTTTGAGGGGGGAAAAACTCAAGCATGCTATGTAACCCCTTGCTACTGTTGGCACCATAGGCTGCCACCTGTACCACACATGCCCAGGACTCCTACTTCTCACTCTGCTCCACAGGCAAGTACAGGAACATCCCAGAAAAGCAGAGCTAGGCGAAGGTCGGTGGAGGTTTCTGGGAATAACAGCCTACCACATTAGTCCAACTGGATACGGTTAACCGTGTATGTCAAGAATGTTGCGAGAACATTAAACGGAACCCGGATAAATGGAAAATTCAGGCATGACATACGACACCATTTTTATCACTGCCCCCTGACAACAATGGTAAATTTGATAATATTGTTAAAATGCATGAATGTCCTCTTATGGAATGTAAATAACTATAGAACTCTGCTGCCTTTTATTCAAATTACTTAAGAAAATTGTGCTTGGTATTGTGGATCTATAGGACACTAAGCTGTGTGGGCAAGTGATCGTACTTTATACAGTGTATTTTGGAAGCACAGAGATGTCAGAGGAAGGATAGTGCTTCAGTATAGGAGTTGGCAGATCTTGTTAAATACTCAGCTGGAAGTGGTAGCTGGAAGTATTATCCATGAAGATCAGACAGTCACGATCTGCTGTTTTGTATATCTTCCTGGGTCGGTAAGAATACCTGCTCCAATGCTGAATGAATTTTTGTCCCAGCTCCCTCTCCTGCTCATATTGATAGATTTTAATTCCAGACACCTTGCATGGGGATCACCTAATCAGGATGCAAGGGAAGAAACGTGATCGACTTCTGAGCCGACAAGAATCTTAGTGTCTTTAATACTGACACATGTAAATACCACCCCCTCTCCTATCTGGAGTTAGTCATCGCCTCCCTCGATCGGAGGAATGAACTCACTTGGTGGCTCATGACGACTTGTGTGACAGTGACTATTTCCTCTACCATCATTGAGTGCTTAGGAAAGGCGCAAGACGAGTCACATACCTGGTGGATGCTGAACTGGAATAGGTGGGATGTCTATTGCACGGTAATCAATCTTACTAGCAATGTCACCACAGTGGACCAAATGAAACCATCCCACGCGTGGGGTTAGAACTCCAGACCGTCGCGTTTTGAGACTCTCTGATCGCTGGTTCTAACCCCGCCCGTGGCATGGTTTGTTTGCAATCATTTCATTACGATTTCGTGAGTCATGGACCAAATGAGTGACGAACGAAAGCAGCCCTTCTGAATGGGAGGCTTTTTTTTATGGGGTTTCACACACACCGTCAGGGTTACACAAATCACTGGTAGAACAAAACCTGCGGATAAAGAGGCTTGGTGCAAACGGATGTTTTATTATTTATTAAGAAATAATTCCCAGAGAGTTCGGTCCAATACCAAAAAAAAAAGTGAAAGCACTGGCCAGCGAACCATATTAAAGGTGCAGAGGGACTCGTGGCTTACACAAGTATCGCGCGTTAATGGGCGAACCCTTACAAATCCAAGGAGAAATGCTCATGGACACTTACTATTTTGGAAAAGTTTGTAGACTATTTTGAATCGGTCGGTGGAGATGAACTCCTCAGCCACTTCAGACAACACAAACAAGCCATAGAAAGAGAGGGTCTGGTGTTCCGTGGAGGGGACGATGCGCAGTACAATCATGACAGACACAGATCTCGGAGGAGCGCTTCGTGGTTGTAGACAACAAAGGGATGGGGATGATAGACGATATTGTTTCCTCAAACAGCGCTTCGTGGTTGTAGACAACCCAGGGAGGGGGATGATAGACGATATTGTTTCCTCAAACAGCGCTTCGTGGTTGTAGACAACCCAGGGAGGGGGATGATAGACGATATTGTTTCCTCAAACAGCTCATAGAGGACCAGTTAGCGTGTCTGCAACAGTTCAATACTGTGTGGAGCACCAGAACAGTACCAGAGTTGTAGAAGAGAGCGACCACCTTCCATCCTCCAACCAGGAAAGCATCCTCGTCATGCACAGTCCTGTCACTTCACAGCTCTGACGAGTTGCCTATATATAATGATGGGGAAGATGGTCAGTATGTGTATCTAGCTACCTAGAGGCAAAATTTGTGCAAACATTTTTGTCGTCGAAAAGCTTGTGTGTTCGTCTTGAGTACGAAAGATCGTCCATGCACATAGTTACTAATTACATACCATAGCACTGTGCTAAGCGTACTTCCCTGTAGATACTGATACATATTTTTTTAAACTGGCTTTGAACTTAGGTGATATTTGTTATAAATAAAAGTATTTAGTGAGCTGTTGTATTATCAATAATTATTCCTGATTTAAGGGAAACTAAGATATACTTACGGAGATTCCATATACAAACTCAATTTCCTCCTCTAAGGAGGTCTAATGGTGGCAAGGGGTGACAGTATGTCCGAAATGACGAGTTTTGCGCGGACGTTCCTTCAAGCAGTCCAGGGTTAGTTTCTATTTCGAATAAATGGTTTAGAAAACCCACAAATTGATAAATGAGACACTTGGGCAACATTTGCGTATTTTTATTCTTGAAGTTTCGCTAGTCGGAGGCCTGGTCACAGACCGGGCCGCGGGGGCGTTGACCCCCGGAACTCTCTCCAGGTAAACTCCAGTCATTGGCTTCTTGAGTCCAATGCAGATGACGGGGGAAGACGAGGAGTTTGGGGAGATCAGTTCATCAGCCTGGAGTGTGTTCAGTCTACCAATGTTGATAAAAGTGTACCATATTCCGCATCTTCCACCTTTCTCTGCCTTGGACTGAAGAAGCCATTGGCTGGCCAGATGTGTCCAAAATACAAGTACCCAAAAGTTGCACAAGTGTCTTGTTTATCAGCTAGTCTCGACTTTGGGATTAAATGTTTCGTGACAAAAACGAAATAGTTTTTACCAAACCTAAGCTTCTTTGACCCCTTTCCCCACGACTTCGACTTTACTGATGTAACAAAACCCCTCACAGAAAGGGTCTTGTATATCTGAAGCCAGTGAGAGTTGTCTCACTTGGATAACACAAGTGCAGAGACTGTCAGTTAAGTAAACCAAGATTAACTCTGTTCTGGACAGTTGCACGGTGGGTGTGAGGAGGGGAAGCAGATCGGTAAATGCTATATACACTATTAAACCTTTCCTCTCCTCCTCCTCTCCTTACGCCTTCCTCTTTGTATTGGACTGATGAAGCCACTGTGTGGCGAAACGTTTCCTGAATAAAGATTCCCATATGCTGCATAAGTATCTCAATCTTCAACTTGTCGGCTTTTCAAACCATTCATCACACTATTAAACCTTATACAATCTCGCCTCCAATACACAGGTTTTCTGTGAGGATTTGCGGTGGATTGCCACTTAGAGAAAGCTGAACAGAATCTGTTACGAAGTTATATTAACAGTGATAGGTGCGCTTAAGTCGTCTTCTACTTGGGAGTGGAAGCCCACATTGGGACTGCTGTTTGGCTGTCGCACGAAGACAATCGTTGGACACCCAGACCAAGATCTTGTACGCAAATTCTATGAGTTCCACTTTTTATCAATAGCCAATAGTGGCAAATTGGAGACAGGAATTGATTTGAAAGGATGTTGTGAAATAGAGACCATATTGGTGGGACACTTTCTTAGCGCATAACTGCGTCAGTTAGATTCTCTTCCGGAACACCACGAAGCTAGTGGAATGGAGCAGTCTATTCATGCACCTTTGTAGGGCGGGTACGCACTTGCAGGGCATTATATATTGACTGAAAATTGAGACTTTTGCAACATTTAGGAATCCTTATTGAGGAAACGTTTCTCCAGCCAGTGGCTTCTTCAGTTCAATACAGAGAAGAACGATGGAAAATGAGGAGTTCGAGGTAACGAGTCCCTGAGCCTGGAGTCGATGTGTTCGGGACATCAATCTTGAGAAAAGTACAGTCTTCAACTTGCCGGTTTTCTAAACCATTTATATCATTGTAGATGAATGGTTCAGAGAACCGACATGTTGATAAATTAGATACATGTGCAACTCTTGGGTATCTTTATTGAGGAAACGTTTCGCCATACAGTGGCTTCATCAGTTCATACAAAGGAGAATCTTGAAGAGCAGGAGGAGAATGAGGTAATCAGTCCCTCAACCTTGAGTCGACGTGGTCAGTCCATCAATCTTGAATAGAATACAGCATATGAGCGGATAAGTGGCTTATATGTAAGTGGATTATATATAAGCCACTTCTCCGCTCATATGCTGTATTCTATTCAAGATTGATGGACTGACCACATCGACTCAAGGTTGAGGGACTGATTACCTCATTCTCCTACTGTTCAAGATTCTCCTTTGTATTGGACTGATGAAGCCACTGTGTGGCGAAACGTTTCCTCAATAAAGATACCCAAGAGTTGCACATGTGTCTAATTTATCAACATTTACATCATATTACATACTGACGGATCACGGACGTGGGAAGACAGCGTGGGTGTTCGTCGATTACTTCAAATATCCAGAGGTGCGTTATATGCGGAGCCGTATGGAGTATGAAGGTCCCTACAATACATCCAACTTCAGGGAGACCAAGGGACGGCCGTCCTCAGTGACTCGCTGGGAGCACTACACAACCTGATGGACATTCATTACAAACCTAATTTAATGCTCGACATCATGGAAAACTGCAAAACATTGGGGAGCAGAGAATTGTTCTGGAATGAGTACCAAGCCCCGTCGGGGTTCGAGGGAACGAAATGGTGTATACGCGGGGTAAAACAGCGACTCTAAAGATATCCAACTGTTGCGTACATGTCTTATTCATCATCCTGTCAGTGTTATATACCATTTGATGATCTAATATTGGACTCTGTGGCATAGTAGGGTCTGGGACTGTTTACAGTATATTACTGCGCACGGGGTGCGCACCGCAACCTCCATATGTCGCTTGGTTTGTTTCCCAAGGGGACAAACTTTAATGGGTAAGGCAACTCTGGTTCCTGGCTTATATATGCAAGGTGGTCAAGAAGATATACCAGCAGTGTTTATCACCTCTTTACAGCACCTTAACCTAGAAAGAATGGCATGTATTCGCAGTTATTCATGTGCGAGTCGAGTCTTAGCTCCTGGCCCGCGTATTAACCCGCAACTGGTTATTATTGGTTCCTGGCCTCATGGATCAGTAATACCTAATTAATAAAATACTTACTACTGCAACTTTAGGTTAGGTAAGGTTCGTCAGGAAACAGGACAAGTGTTTCCTGACGAGGGTCTTGTCATATGACCCGCCGTTGCAGCTTTTGGTCATCTGACCGAGGCCTTCCGCTGGCTTACCCCTTTAAAAATTATGGTCAGTCATAAGCATTTAGTTGTGCACACTGCAACAGTAACATCCTCTCACACTGCAACAGTAACATCCTCTCTCACACTGCAACAGTAACATCCTCTCTCACACTGCAACAGTAACATCCTCCCTCACACTGCAACAGTAACATCCTCTCTCACACTGCAACAGTAACATCCTCTCTCACACTGCAACAGTAACATCCTCTCTCACACTGCAACAGTAACATCCTCTCTCACACTGCAACAGTAACATCCTCTCTCACACTGCAACAGTAACATCCTCTCACACTGCAACAGTAACATCCTCCCTCACACTGCAACAGTAACATCCTCTCTCACACTGCAACAGTAACATCCTCTCTCACACTGCAACAGTAACATCCTCTCTCACACTGCAACAGTAACATCCTCTCTCACACTGCAACAGTAACATCCTCCCTCACACTGCAACAGTAACATCCTCTCTCACACTGCAACAGTAACATCCTCCCTCACACTGCAACGGTAACATCCTCTCTCACACTGCAACGGTAACATCCTCTCTCACACTGCAACAGTAACATCCTCCCTCACACTGCAACAGTAACATCCTCTCTCACACTGCAACAGTAACATCCTCCCTCACACTGCAACAGTAACATCCTCACACTGCAACAGTAACATCCTCTCTCACACTGCAACAGTAACATCCTCTCTCACACTGCAACAGTAACATCCTCCCTCACACTGCAACAGTAACATCCTCCCTCACACTGCAACAGTAACATCCTCTCTCACACTGCAACAGTAACATCCTCTCTCACACTGCAACAGTAACATCCTCCCTCACACTGCAACAGTAACATCCTCCCTCACACTGCAACAGTAACATCCTCCCTCACACTGCAACAGTAACATCCTCTCTCACACTGCAACAGTAACATCCTCCCTCACACTGCAACAGTAACATCCTCTCTCACACTGCAACAGTAACATCCTCTCTCACACTGCAACAGTAACATCCTCCCTCACACTGCAACAGTAACATCCTCCCTCACACTGCAACAGTAACATCCTCTCTCACACTGCAACAGTAACATCCTCTCTCACACTGCAACAGTAACATCCTCCCTCACACTGCAACAGTAACATCCTCTCTCACACTGCAACAGTAACATCCTCCCTCACACTGCAACAGTAACATCCTCTCTCACACTGCAACAGTAACATCCTCTCTCACACTGCAACAGTAACATCCTCCCTCACACTGCAACAGTAACATCCTCCCTCACACTGCAACAGTAACATCCTCTCTCACACTGCAACAGTAACATCCTCCCTCACACTGCAACAGTAACATCCTCTCTCACACTGCAACAGTAACATCCTCCCTCACACTGCAACAGTAACATCCTCTCTCACACTGCAACAGTAACATCCTCTCTCACACTGCAACAGTAACATCCTCCCTCACACTGCAACAGTAACATCCTCTCTCACACTGCAACAGTAACATCCTCCCTCACACTGCAACAGTAACATCCTCTCTCACACTGCAACAGTAACATCCTCTCTCACACTGCAACAGTAACATCCTCTCTGACACTGCAACAGTAACATCCTCTCTCACACTGCAACAGTAACATCCTCTCTGACACTGCAACAGTAACATCCTCTCTCACACTGCAACAGTAACATCCTCTCTCACACTGCAACAGTAACATCCTCTCTCACACTGCAACAGTAACATCCTCCCTCACACTGCAACAGTAACATCCTCTCTCACACTGCAACAGTAACATCCTCCCTCACACTGCAACAGTAACATCCTCTCTCACACTGCAACAGTAACATCCTCCCTCACACTGCAACGGTAACATCCTCTCTCACACTGCAACGGTAACATCCTCTCTCACACTGCAACAGTAACATCCTCTCTCACACTGCAACAGTAACATCCTCTCTCACACTGCAACAGTAACATCCTCTCTCACACTGCAACAGTAACATCCTCTCTCACACTGCAACAGTAACATCCTCCCTCACACTGCAACAGTAACATCCTCTCTCACACTGTCTGTCACTGCTAACTGTTGAAGGTTTTATCTTCATCTCCTTATTCCTCTTATCTCTCTCTCTCCATCTCCTTATTCTTATCTCTTCCTCCCTAGCCCCTCTTTCCTTTTCCTGTCATTTCTTTTCTCCCTCTCCCCATTTCACAGTTTCACTTTAGCCCCGTGCTACTCTCTCCTCGTTCTTCCTCGTGGTCTTCCTTCTCTATTCTCCCTTCCCTGTTGCTCCCTCTTTCTCCCCTAACCTACCTCACCCTTTCCATGTTTCTCTCCCTCCTTCAGCCTCTATCTCTCTCCCTCAGCCTCCCTACCTCTCCCTCTATATCTCTCTCTCAGCCTCCCTACCTCTCTCCCCCTCTATCTCTCTCTCTCAGCCTCCCTCCCTCTATCTCTCTCCCTCACCCTCCCTCCCTCAGCCTCCCGCCCTCAGAATCCCTCCCTCTCCTTCAGCCTCCCTCAGCCTCCCTCCCTCTCCCTCAGCCTCCCTGAGCCACCCTCCCTCTCCCTCAGCCTCCCTCTCCCCCAGCCTCCCTCTCCCCCAGCCTCCCTCCCTCAGCCTCCCTCCCTCAGCCTCCCTCCCTCAGAATCCCTCAGCCTCCCTCCCTCAGAATCCCTCCCTCTCCCTCCCTCAGAATCCCTCCCTCTCCCTCAGCCACCCTCCCTCAGAATCCCTCCCTCTCCCTCCCTCAGCCTCCCTCCCTCAGCCTCCCTTCCTCAGCCTCCCTACCTCAGCCTCCCTCACCCTCAGCCTCCCTACCTCAGTCTCCCTCTCCCTCCCTCAGCCTCCCTCCCTCTCCCTCAGCCTCTCTCCCTCTCCCACAGCCTCCCTCCCTCTCCCTCAGCCTCCCTCCCTGCCTCAGCCTCCCTCCCTCAGCCTCCCTCTCCCTCAGCCTCCCTCCCTCAGCCTACCTTCCTCAGCCTCCCTCCCTCAGCCTCCCTCCCTCACCCTCCCTCCCTCACCCTCCCTCCCTCAGCCTACCTTCCTCAGCCTCCCTCCCTCAGCCTCCCTCTCCCTCAGCCTCCCTCCCTCAGCCTACCTTCCTCAGCCTCCCTCCCTCAGCCTCCCTCTCCCTCAGCCTCCCTCCCTCAGCCTCCCTCTCCCTCAGTCTCCCTCCCTCAGCCTCACTCCCTCTCCCTCAGCCTCCCTCCCTCAGTCTCCCTCCCTCTCCCTCAGCCTCCCTCCCTCCCTCAGCCTCCCTCCCTCCCTCAGCCTCCCTCCCTCCCTCAGCCTCTCTCCCTCAGCCTCCCTCCCTCCCTCAGCCTCTCTCCCTCTCCCTCAGCCTGCCACGAGTTTTCATTGTTGTTTTGTATTTAATTTTTCACTTCCCGTTTTCTCTCTCTCAGTGTGGTTCTTTGTGCATCCTCGTCACTTCTGTTAACAGTAACGGTGTTTTATACTTTGTGTTGAACCTGCCCGTTTACCATGTTTATGACTTCTGTTAACGGGCTCCTTTTAACACTTCCCTTGTATTATTAGGTTCTTGGTTTAACAGATACTGTTGATACACTGTTGGCTCTTGGTTTAACAGATACTGTTGATACACTGTTGGCTGATAGTCAACTGACAGTCAAGAAACCCATCCGTCTTCCCTCCCAACCACTCTGCTTATCCCCTCCTCCCTCACTCCCTCCCTCTAACTTCCATTCTCTCTCCCATTCTCTCTCACTTCCGTTCTCCCTCACACACCCATTGTCTCACTCTCACTCTCACATTCTCTCTCCCAGGAGACGAGGGAAGGGAAAATAGTGAAGGAGGATAGGGATAGTGGAGGGAAGGAATAGTGAAGGAGGGGAGGGAGAGTATTGAAGGAGGGGAAAGAGAGTATTGAAGGAGGGGAGGGAGAGTATTGAAGGAGGGGAGGAGAGTAGAAAGGAGGGGAGGGAGAGTATTGAAGGAGGGAGGGAGAGTATTAAAGGAGGGGAGGGAGAGCATTGAAGGAGGGGAGGAGAGATAGAAGGAGGAGGGAGGGAGTATTGAAGGAGGAGGGAGAGTAGGAAAGGAGGGGAGGGAGAGTATTAAGAGGAGGAGGGAGAGTATTGAAGGAGGGGAGGGAGAGTATTGAATGAGGGGAGGGAGAGTATTGAAGGAGGGGAGGGAGAGTATTGAAGGAGGAGGGGAGGAGTATTGAAGGAGGGGAGGGAGAGTAATTAAGGAGGGGAGGGAGAGTATTGAAGGAGGGAGGAGAGTATTGAAGGAGGAGGAGAGCCATTAAGGAGGGAGGAGGAGTATTGAAGAGGGGAGGGAGAGATTGAAGGAGGGAGGAGAGTATTAGAAGGAGGGAGAGAGCTGAAGGAGGGAGGGAGAGTATTAAGGAAGGGGAGGGGAGGGGAGTAGAAGGAGGAGGAGAGTATTGAAGGAGGGGAGGGAGAGTATTGAAGGGGAGGAGGGAGATAGAAGGAAGGGAGGAGGAGTATTAGAGGGGAGGGAGAGTATTGAAGGAGGGAGGGAGAGTATTGAATGAGGGGAGGAGAGTATGAATGAATGAGAGGAGGGGAGAGTATTGAAGAGGAGGGAGAGTATTCAAGGAGGGGAGGGAGAGTATTGAAGGAGGGGAGGAGAGTTTTGAAGGAGGGGAGGGAGAGATAAAGGAGGGGAGGGAGAGTATTGAAGGAGGGGAGGAGAGTATTAAAGGAGGGAGGAGAGTATTGAAGGAGGGGAGGGGAGAGTATTAAGGAGGAGGGAGAGTATTAAAGGAGGAGGAGAGTATTAAAGGAGGGGAGGGAGAGTATTGAAGGAGGGGAGGGAGAGTATTGAAGGAGGGGAGGGAGAGTATTAAGGATGGAGGGAGAGATAAAGAGGGGAGGAGAGAAAGGAGAGGAGGAGAGTATTGAAGGAGGAGGGAGAGTATTGAAGGAGGGGAGGAGAGTATTAAAGGAGGGGAGGGAGAGTATTGAAGGAGGAGGGAGAGGTATTGAAGGAGGAGGAGAGTAAGGAGGAGGGAGAGTATTGAAGGAGGGGAGGGAGAGTATTAAAGGAGGGGAGGGAGAGTATTAAAGGAGGGAGGGAGATAGAAGGAGGGAGGGAGAGATTAAAGGAGGGGAGGGAGAGTATTAAAGGAGGGGAGGGAGAGTATTGAAGGAGGGGAGGGAGAGTATTAAAGGAGGGGAGGAGAGAGGAAAGGAGGGGAGGGGAGAGTGGAGGGAGGGAGGGAGTATTGAAGAGGGGAGGGAGAGTATTAAAGGAGGAGGGAGAGTATTGAAGGAGGGGAGGGAGAGTATTAAAGGAGGGGAGGGAGAGTATTAAAGGAGGGGAGGGAGAGTATTCAAGGAGGGAGGGAGAGTATTAAAGGAGGAGGGAGAGTATTAATGGAGGGGAGGGAGAGTATTTAAGGAGGGGAGGGAGAGTATTAAAGGAGGGGAGGGAGAGTATTGTTAAGGAGGAGGGAGAGTATTAAAGGAGGAGGAGAGTAGAAAGGAGGGGAGGGAGGAGTATTAAAGGAGAGGAGGGAGAGATTAAAGGAGGGGAGGGAGAGTATTAAAGGAGGGGAGGGAGAGTATTAAAGGAGGAGGGAGAGTATTAAAGGAGGGGAGGGAGAGTATTGAGGGAGGGGAGAGTATTAAGAAGGAGGAGGTGGGGAGGTTGAAGGAGGAGGGAGAGTATTGAAGGAGGGGAGGGAGAGTATTAAAGGAGGGAGGGAGAGTATTAAGAGGAGGAGGAGTATTGAAGGAGGGGAGGAGAGTATTGAAGGAGGGGAGGGAGAGTATTAAAGGAGGAGGGGAGAGTATTAAAGGAGGGGAGGGAGAGTATTAAAGGAGGAGGGAGAGTATTAAAGGAGGGAGGGAGAGTATTAAAGGAGGGAGGGAGAGTATTGGAAGGAGGAGGGAGAGTATTGAAGGAGGGGAGGAGGAGTATTGAAGGAGGAGGGAGAGTATTGAAGGAGGGGAGGGAGAGTATTAAGGAGGGGAGGGAGAGTATTAAAGGAGGGGAGGGAGAGTATTAAAGGAGGGAGGGAGAGTATTAAAGGAGGAGGGAGAGTATTAAAGGAGGGGAGGGAGAGTATTAAAGGAGGGAGGGAGGGAGTATTCAAAGGAGGGGAGGGAGAGTATTGAAGGAGGGAGGAGAGTATTAAAGGAGGGGAGGGAGAGTATTAAAGGAGGGGAGGGAGAGTATTAAAGGAGAGGAGAGTATTAAAGGAGGGAGGAGAGTATAGGAGGAGGGAGAGTATTGAAGGAGGGAGGGAGAGTATTGAAGAAGGGAGGGAGGAGTATTGAAGGGGAGGGGAGGGGGAGTATTGAAGGAGGGGAGGAGAGATTGAAGGAGGGGAGGGAGAGTATTAAAGGAGGAGGGAGAGTATTAAGGAGGGGAGGGAGAGTATTGAAGGAGGGGAGGAAAGTATTGAAGGAGGAGGGAGGAGTATTAAAGGAGGAGGGAGAGTATTAAAGGAGGGGAGGGAGAGATTAAAGGAGGGGAGGGAGAGTATTAAAGGAGGAGGGAGAGTATTAAAGGAGGGGAGGAGAGTATTGGAAAGGAGGGAGGAGAGATTAAAGGAGGGGAGGAGAGTATTGGAAGGAGGGAGGAGTATTGAACAGGAGGAGGAGTATTGAAGGAGGGAGGGAGGAGATTAAAGGAGGAGGGAGAGTATTAAAGGAGGAGGAGAGTATTAAAGGAGGGGAGGGAGAGTATTAAAGGAGGGGGAGGGAGAGTATTAAAGGAGGGGAGGGAGAGAGTAAGGAAAGGAGGAGGGAGTATTAAAGGAGGGAGGGAGAGTATTGAAGGAGGGGAGGGAGAGTATTAAAGGAGGGGAGGGAGAGTATTGAAGGAGGGGAGGGAGAGTATTAAAGGAGGAGGAGAGTATTGAAGGAGGGGAGGAGAGTATTGAAGGAGGGAGGGAGAGTATTGAAGGAGGGAGGAGAGTATTAAAGGAGGAGGGAGAGTATTGAAGGAGGGGAGGGAGAGATTAAAGGAGGGGAGGGAGGAGTATTGAAGGAGGGAGGGGAGAGTATTGAAGGAGGAGGAGAGTATTAAAGGAGGGAGGAGAGTATTGAAGGGGAGGAGGAGTATTAAAGGAGGAGGAGAGTATTGAAGGAGGGGAGGGAGAGTATTGAAGGAGGGGAGGGAGAGTATTAAAGGAGGAGGAGAGTATTGAAGGAGGGGAGGAGAGTATTAAAGGAGGGAGGGAGAGTATTGAAGGAGGGAGGGAGAGTAGGAAAGGAGGGGAGGGAGAGTACTGAAGGAGGGAGGGAGAGTATTGAAGGAGGGAGGGAGAGTATTGAAGGAGGGGAGGGAGAGTACTGAAGGAGGAGGGAGAGTATTGAAGGAGGGAGGGAGAGTATTGAAGGAGGAGGGAGAGTATTGAAGGAGGGAGGGAGAGTACTGGGAAGGAGGGAGTGTATTGAAGGAGGGGAGGGAGAGTATTGAAGGAGGAGGGAGAGTACTGAAGGGAGGGGAGGGAGAGTAATTGGAAGGAGGGGAGGAGTATTGAAGGAGGAGGGAGGAGTACTGAAGGAGGAGGAGAGTATTGAAGGAGGGGAGGGAGAGTATTGAAGGAGGGGAGGGAGAGTATTTAAGGAGGGGAGGGAGAGTAATGAAGGAGGGGAGGGAGAGTATTTAAGGAGGGGAGGGAGAGTATTGAAGGAGGGGAGGGAGAGTATTAAAGGAGGGGAGGGAGAGTATTAAAGGAGGGGAGGGAGAGTATTAAAGGAGGGGAGGGAGAGTATTAAAGGAGGGGAGGGAGAGTATTAAAGGAGGGGAGGGAGAGTATTAAAGGAGGGGAGGGAGAGTATTGAAGGAGGGGAGGGAGAGTATTAAAGGAGGGGAGGGAGAGTATTAGGAAAGGAGGGGAGGGAGAGTATTAAAGGAGAGGAGGGAGAGTATTAAAGGAGGGGAGGGAGAGTATTAAAGGAGGGGAGGGAGAGTATTAAAGGAGGGGAGGGAGAGTATTGAAGGAGGGGAGGGAGAGTATTGAAGGAGGGGAGGGGGAGTATTGAAGGAGGGGAGGGAGAGTATTGAAGGAGGGGAGGGAGAGTATTAAAGGAGGGGAGGGAGAGTATTGAAGGAGGGGAGGGAGAGTATTGAAGGAGGGGAGGGAATGTATTGAAGGAGGGGAGGGAGAGTATTAAAGGAGGGGAGGGAGAGTATTAAAGGAGGGGAGGGAGAGTATTAAAGGAGGGGAGGGAGAGTATTAAAGGAGGGGAGGGAGAGTATTAAAGGAGGGGAGGGAGAGTATTAAAGGAGGGGAGGGAGAGTATTAAAGGAGGGGAGGGAGAGTATTGAAGGAGGGGAGGGAGAGTATTGAAGGAGGGGAGGGAGAGTATTGAAGGAGGGGAGGGAGAGTATTAAAGGAGGGGAGGGAGAGTATTAAAGGAGGGGAGGGAGAGTATTAAAGGAGGGGAGGGAGAGTATTAAAGGAGGGGAGGGAGAGTATTAAAGGAGGGGAGGGAGAGTATTAAAGGAGGGGAGGGAGAGTATTAAAGGAGGGGAGGGAGAGTATTGAAGGAGGGGAGGGAGAGTATTAAAGGAGGGGAGGAGAGTATTGAAGGAGGGGAGGGAGAGTATTAAAGGAGGGGAGGGAGAGTATTGAAGGAGGGGAGGGAGAGTATTGAAGGAGGGGAGGGAGAGTATTGAAGGAGGGGAGGGAGAGTATTAAAGGAGGGGAGGGAGAGTATTGAAGGAGGGGAGGGAGAGTATTAAAGGAGGGGAGGGAGAGTATTGAAGGAGGGGAGGGAGAGTATTGAAGGAGGGGAGGGAGAGTATTAAAGGAGGGGAGGGAGAGTATTGAAGGAGGGGAGGGAGAGTATTAAAGGAGGGGAGGGAGAGTATTGAAGGAGGGGAGGGAGAGTATTGAAGGAGGGGAGGGAGAGTATTAAAGGAGGGGAGGGAGAGTATTGAAGGAGGGGAGGGAGAGTATTAAAGGAGGGGAGGGAGAGTATTGAAGGAGGGGAGGGAGAGTATTAAAGGAGGGGAGGGAGAGTACTGAAGGAGGGGAGGGAGAGTATTGAAGGAGGGGAGGGAGAGTATTGAAGGAGGGGAGGGAGAGTACTGAAGGAGGGGAGGGAGAGTATTGAAGGAGGGGAGGGAGAGTATTGAAGGAGGGGAGGGAGAGTTTTGAAGGAGGGGAGGGAGAGTACTGAAGGAGGGGAGGGAGTGTATTGAAGGAGGGGAGGGAGAGTATTGAAGGAGGGGAGGGAGAGTACTGAAGGAGGGGAGGGAGAGTATTGAAGGAGGGGAGGGAGAGTATTGAAGGAGGGGAGGGAGAGTACTGAAGGAGGGGAGGGAGAGTATTGAAGGAGGGGAGGGAGAGTACTGAAGGAGGGGAGGGAGAGTATTGAAGGAGGGGAGGGAGAGTACTGAAGGAGGGGAGGGAGAGTATTGAA
>NC_091359.1:6301037-6363537 GCF_038502225.1 Cherax quadricarinatus | reverse complement strand
TAGGTGGGAGAGAGGCGTAGGTAGGTGGGAGAGAGGCGTAGGTAGGTGGGAGAGAGGCGTAGGTAGGTGGGAGAGAGGCGTAGGTAGGTGGGAGAGAGGCGTAGGTAGGTGGGAGAGAGGCGTAGGTAGGTGGGAGAGAGGCGTAGGTAGGTGGGAGAGAGGCGTAGGTAGGTGGGAGAGAGGCGTAGGTAGGTGGGAGAGAGGCGTAGGTAGGTGGAAGAGAGGCGTAGGTAGGTGGGAGAGAGGCGTAGGTAGGTGGGAGAGAGGCGTAAGTAGAGGTACAAGTTGTCATTGGATTAATATGGAGATCCATGAGTTTAGGTCTGAGGCAGAGTGCGTGAGCATGGTATAAACAGTTTAGGTCTGAGGCAGAATGCGTGAGCATAGTATAAACAGTTTAGGTCTGAGGCAGAATGCGTAAGCATGCTATAAACAGTTTAGGTCGGAGGCAGAATGCGTGAGCATGGTATAAACAGTTTAGGTCTGAGGCAGAATGCGTGAGCATGGTATAAACAGTTTAGGTCTGAGGCAGAATGCGTGAGCATGGTATAAACAGTTTAGGTCTGAGGCAGAATGCGTGAGCATGGTATAAACAGTTTAGGTCTGAGGCAGAATGCGTGAGCATGGTATAAACAGTTTAGGTCTGAGGCAGAATGCGTGAGCATGGTATAAACAGTTTAGGTCTGAGGCAGAATGCGTGAGCATGGTATAAACAGTTCCTTCCATGTCAGCTGGTGACAGCTGCATCGAAAATTGTGAAGATGTCGGCTGAGTTCAATAGTTACCGACCACCTCAAATTACTTCTTCAAGTGTGATGGATTGATTACATCGTGTTACTTCTTATTGCTTCTAACTCTGTATTAGACTGAAGGAGCCTACTGTGTAGGCGAAACGTTTCGGAATAAAGATACCCGACCTCCCAACATCTGCTTTCTGCTAGTGACCTACGTCTCACCTCCTGGCGCTATATAAGGCTCCATCCTGTCACTTCAACTCCATATTGTTTTAGACTACGGAATAATGCTCTTCTCCAAACTGAGGGACTGACCACCTCAAAACTTTAAGGGTGATGGACTGATTACATCGTCTTCAAGTCTCTTCTGCTTCTATCAACTTTTCTGTACTCGACTGAAGAATCCTACTGTGTAGGCGAAACGTTTCGAAATAAAGATACCTAACTGTTGTATATGTGTCTTACCTAACAACCTGTCGGTATTTTATACCATTTTAATGTTCAATCTGTTGCATATGTGTCTTATCTAACAACCTAACTGTTGCACGTGTGTCTTACTTAACCCTGACAGTGGGAGACCGGGAAGAGCTGTTATCGTTCTTGAGGTCTTATAATCCTTATCCCTTTATCGTTTATTTCACTTATCTGTCTCTTCTTACCTCCTTACTCGCACTTGTGCCCCAGCCTGCAGCCAGTCTTGGGAGTAACTCCCACTTGTGTCCTAGCCTGCAGCCAGTCTCGGGAATAACTCCCTCGTTATCTCGTTAATCCCTGACACGCCAGGTAAGTGATGATTAACCAAGGACATCATCCATTTCGGAAGCATAATTTTTCCTTACGTTTTAATGTCCACAAATTCTTCCCTCCTGTACTTACCAAGTTACATTCGCAGAGTTGCAGCTTCTGGCCCACTTGGGGACAGTGATCAAGTTCCCAGGACCGAAACATTTTCAAATAAACATGTCCAAGTTTTTTATTTTATGTTTCTGTAAACCAGCTTGTAGGTATCTATTACCAATGCTTATACCATAAACATTGACCCCTGGTCACTCCCACCCCAGGCTCTTCTCTGATCACTTCCCCAGTACCTCTCGGCAAAGATTAGCTTCGCTCTTGTCACTATCCATGGCTGAAGAACAGCCAGGTTCCTGCAATAAAGACGTCAGAGCGACGCTGGAGAACATGGCACATGTCGGATATGAAGGAAAAGATTCAAGTCTCAATGGAAGTGGCTCATTCTGTGAGAACAACAACCAGCAGGATTGTCGATGCGTGGAACAATCTGCCGGGTATGGTAACAGAAGCTAAGACCAAGATCTTAGCTCTAAAAGGAGATTTAATAAATATACGAGCGAGAAGGGTTAGGTCTGATTAGTACCTGAGGTATTGAAGTAAATGTTTGGGTAGCTTTGGAAAAATGGCTGGATAAGTGGGTGGGTGGGAACGGTTATTTTTGAGAAGGATCTCCCTTGTACGGGCCAGTAGGGCTGCTGCAGTGTTCCTCCATTCTTATGTTGCGTTCAGTCGCTCCCTACAAGAAGACGCAGCACCCTTCAAGGTTTCAAAGATCCTTTGAAAAAAAAATAAAAGGGAGATAATGATGTCCCATTAATCAATGAACCATGACAAAACCTCTTCCAGTTAGGCAATGCCGGCCAGACTTTCACTAACGAGGGACAGATCCCTAGCAGCATCTGTTATGAGGACAATATGCGAATTCCAATGACTATATTCTCGCCTTACCTCACCATACGAAAACTGATGTGAAAACCAAATCTCTGATATCTCTAAAATGAAAGAACAACTCGGCAAATTGAGGCGAATACTGTGGAAGAGAGAGCGAGCTTGGCCTTGAAGAGTGCAGGGAATTCACTCAGACATATGCAATCATTAATAACCAGACAGGGTTAGGATTCTAATTGCCTAAATTACCACTTAAAGAGGACACAACAGTATAGAATAAAGTATCAAGAGGCCGAAGGCATAGTAAATAAAATAGAGACAAGACAATTAAATATTCGAACCAGTTCTTCACACGCCAGGATCAAACATTCAACATTACAGACAGTGCTGGGAACACCAGAAGTCAGCAGGAGTCAGACTACAAGACACCATAACATCACAGCTACTAAGGAAACCTCACACTAAACTCAAGTATCGCAAATAATCAATCCACCTTCCTTTTTTGCCAAGGTTTGAAAACAAGTAAACAGCGTGTTTGGAAGAGTCACAAACACACAAGAGATACTTTGGATAACGACCTATGGGTAGTAAAGGCGAAGACAGTAAAATATAGCACTGAGTAGTGGGTCAATATGCAAGACAGGTTACTCCAGAGAACTCTGGAGTTTATCAAATCATACAGTACAAGTACTAGGTATTAAAGTGTAGAAATATATAGATAAATTAATCTTTTCAATGCGTCTCTATGTGTGGGTTATTATTAAGCGCTGACAAGTGTTCATTACACTTTGATTATGAGGAAAACAATGGCAGACAGGCGATCTTAACAATGCTAGATGAGCCACTTCCCGTGGCTCATCTAGCATACACACACACACAATATTATATATATATATATATATATATATATATATATATATATATATATATATATATATATATATATATATATATATATTATATATATATTATATATATATATATATATATATATATATATATATATATATATATATATATATATATATATATATACACATATATATATATACACACACACACACACACAATCAAGTTTAACCCATTAACTCCTGCCAAGACTAAACCCACCTCATTAAAACTCCGAACATTAAGACGACCACCAGATTTCCAAGTCTTAAAAATTAATTTTATATTTCCTTTCAAACTCGGACCTCTATCCTCTCTATTATTAAACGAGCATTCTACTACTTTTTCTTTTTCTGGATCTGGGAAAAAAAAAACATTTCCAACATCAGCACCAAATATAAAAACTTAGGAAAAAAAAAAAAGTGTGATTCCACTTTTTTCTCCCCCTAGCACTTTTATGGTCAAGTTCCTATTTTCATAAATTTGTGCGTGACACAAAGTGGCCCTCACAGTCCACACGCACACTCGTACTCCTCTGCTGCCACGGCAAATGTACAGTTTCTTCTTTTGTGTGTCCCATCGACTTCTGGGGAAGGGGGGGGGTTGGCACTCTTAGCGTAAAGCGGGTGTGTGTGTGTGAGTCCTGTACACTGTTAGCCTAGGGCGGGTGTGTGTGTGTGTGTGAGTCCTGTACACTGTTAGCCTAGGGCGGGTGTGTGTGTGTGTGTGAGTCCTGTACACTGTTAGCCTAGGGCGGGTGTGTGTGTGTGTGTGAGTCCTGTACACTGTTAGCCTAGGGCGGGTGTGTGTGTGTGAGTCCTGTACACTGTTAGCCTAGGGCGGGTGTGTGTGTGTGTGTGTGAGTCCTGTACACTGTTAGCCTAGGGCGGGTGTGTGTGTGTGTGTGAGTCCTGTACACTGTTAGCCTAGGGCGGGTGTGTGTGTGTGTGTGTGAGTCCTGTACACTGTTAGCCTAGGGCGGGTGTGTGTGTGTGTGTGTGTGAGTCCTGTACACTGTTAGCCTAGGGCGGGTGTGTGTGTGTGTGTGAGTCCTGTACACTGTTAGCCTAGGGCGGGTGTGTGTGTGTGTGTGAGTCCTGTACACTGTTAGCCTAGGGTGGGTGTGTGTGTGTGTGTGAGTCCTGTACACTGTTAGCCTAGGGCGGGTGTGTCCTGGGCACTCTTAGCCTAGAGCGAGTGTGTCCTGGGCACTCTTAGCCTAGAGCGAGTGTGTCCTGGGCACTCTTAGCCTAGAGCGAGTGTGTCCTGGGTACTCTTAGCCTAGAGTGGGTGTGTCCTGGGTACTCTTAGCCTAGGGCGGGTGTGTCCTGGGTACTCTTAGCCTAGAGCGGGTGTGTCCTGGGTACTCTTAGCCTAGGGCGGGTGTGTCCTGGGTACTCTTAGCCTAGGGCGGGTGTGTCCTGGGTACTCTTAGCCTAGGGCGGGTGTGTCCTGGGTACTCTTAGCCTAGGGCGGGTGTGTCCTGGGTACTCTTAGCCTAGGGCGGGTGTGTCCTGGGTACTCTTAGCCTAGGGCGGGTGTGTCCTGGGCACTCTTAGCCTAGGGCGGGTGTGTCCTGGGCACTCTTAGCCTAGGGCGGGTGTGTCCTGGGCACTCTTAGCCTAGAGCGGGTGTGTCCTGGGCACTCTTAGCCTAGAGCGGGTGTGTCCTGGGCACTCTTAGCCTAGAGCGGGTGTGTCCTGGGCACTCTTAGCCTAGAGCGGGTGTGTCCTGGGCACTCTTAGCCTAGAGCGGGTGTGTCCTGGGCACTCTTAGCCTAGAGCGGGTGTGTCCTGGGCACTCTTAGCCTAGAGCGGGTGTGTCCTGGGCACTCTTAGCCTAGAGCGGGTGTGTCCTGGGCACTCTTAGCCTAGAGCGGGTGTGTCCTGGGCACTCTTAGCCTAGAGCGGGTGTGTCCTGGGCACTCTTAGCCTAGAGCGGGTGTGTCCTGGGCACTCTTAGCCTAGAGCGGGTGTGTCCTGGGCACTCTTAGCCTAGAGCGGGTGTGTCCTGGGCACTCTTAGCCTAGAGCGGGTGTGTCCTGGGCACTCTTAGCCTAGAGCGGGTGTGTCCTGGGCACTCTTAGCCTAGAGCGGGTGTGTCCTGGGCACTCTTAGCCTAGAGCGGGTGTGTCCTGGGCACTCTTAGCCTAGAGCGGGTGTGTCCTGGGCACTCTTAGCCTAGAGCGGGTGTGTCCTGGGCACTCTTAGCCTAGAGCGGGTGTGTCCTGGGCACTCTTAGCCTAGAGCGGGTGTGTCCTGGGCACTCTTAGCCTAGAGCGGGTGTGTCCTGGGCACTCTTAGCCTAGAGCGGGTGTGTCCTGGGCACTCTTAGCCTAGAGCGGGTGTGTCCTGGGCACTCTTAGCCTAGAGCGGGTGTGTCCTGGGCACTCTTAGCCTAGAGCGGGTGTGTCCTGGGCACTCTTAGCCTAGAGCGGGTGTGTCCTGGGCACTCTTAGCCTAGAGCGGGTGTGTCCTGGGCACTCTTAGCCTAGAGCGGGTGTGTCCTGGGCACTCTTAGCCTAGAGCGGGTGTGTCCTGGGCACTCTTAGCCTAGAGCGGGTGTGTCCTGGGCACTCTTAGCCTAGAGCGGGTGTGTCCTGGGCACTCTTAGCCTAGAGCGGGTGTGTCCTGGGCACTCTTAGCCTAGAGCGGGTGTGTCCTGGGCACTCTTAGCCTAGAGCGGGTGTGTCCTGGGCACTCTTAGCCTAGAGCGGGTGTGTCCTGGGCACTCTTAGCCTAGAGCGGGTGTGTCCTGGGCACTCTTAGCCTAGAGCGGGTGTGTCCTGGGCACTCTTAGCCTAGAGCGGGTGTGTCCTGGGCACTCTTAGCCTAGAGCGGGTGTGTCCTGGGCACTCTTAGCCTAGAGCGGGTGTGTCCTGGGCACTCTTAGCCTAGAGCGGGTGTGTCCTGGGCACTCTTAGCCTAGAGCGGGTGTGTCCTGGGCACTCTTAGCCTAGAGCGGGTGTGTCCTGGGCACTCTTAGCCTAGAGCGGGTGTGTCCTGGGCACTCTTAGCCTAGAGCGGGTGTGTCCTGGGCACTCTTAGCCTAGAGCGGGTGTGTCCTGGGCACTCTTAGCCTAGAGCGGGTGTGTCCTGGGCACTCTTAGCCTAGAGCGGGTGTGTCCTGGGCACTCTTAGCCTAGAGCGGGTGTGTCCTGGGCACTCTTAGCCTAGAGCGGGTGTGTCCTGGGCACTCTTAGCCTAGAGCGGGTGTGTCCTGGGCACTCTTAGCCTAGAGCGGGTGTGTCCTGGGCACTCTTAGCCTAGAGCGGGTGTGTCCTGGGCACTCTTAGCCTAGAGCGGGTGTGTCCTGGGCACTCTTAGCCTAGAGCGGGTGTGTCCTGGGCACTCTTAGCCTAGAGCGGGTGTGTCCTGGGCACTCTTAGCCTAGAGCGGGTGTGTCCTGGGCACTCTTAGCCTAGAGCGGGTGTGTCCTGGGCACTCTTAGCCTAGAGCGGGTGTGTCCTGGGCACTCTTAGCCTAGAGCGGGTGTGTCCTGGGCACTCTTAGCCTAGAGCGGGTGTGTCCTGGGCACTCTTAGCCTAGAGCGGGTGTGTCCTGGGCACTCTTAGCCTAGAGCGGGTGTGTCCTGGGCACTCTTAGCCTAGAGCGGGTGTGTCCTGGGCACTCTTAGCCTAGAGCGGGTGTGTCCTGGGCACTCTTAGCCTAGAGCGGGTGTGTCCTGGGCACTCTTAGCCTAGAGCGGGTGTGTCCTGGGCACTCTTAGCCTAGAGCGGGTGTGTCCTGGGCACTCTTAGCCTAGAGCGGGCGTGTCCTGGGCACTCTTAGCCTAGAGCGGGCGTGTCCTGGGCACTCTTAGCCTAGAGCGGGCGTGTCCTGGGCACTCTTAGCCTAGAGCGGGCGTGTCCTGGGCACTCTTAGCCTAGAGCGGGCGTGTCCTGGGCACTCTTAGCCTAGAGCGGGCGTGTCCTGGGCACTCTTAGCCTAGAGCGGGCGTGTCCTGGGCACTCTTAGCCTAGAGCGGGTGTGTCCTGGGCACTCTTAGCCTAGAGCGGGCGTGTCCTGGGCACTCTTAGCCTAGAGCGGGTGTGTCCTGGGCACTCTTAGCCTAGAGCGGGTGTGTCCTGGGCACTCTTAGCCTAGAGCGGGCGTGTCCTGGGCACTCTTAGCCTAGAGCGGGTGTGTCCTGGGCACTCTTAGCCTAGAGCGGGTGTGTCCTGGGCACTCTTAGCCTAGAGCGGGTGTGTCCTGGGCACTCTTAGCCTAGAGCGGGAGTGTCCTGGGCACTCTTAGCCTAGAGCGGGTGTGTCCTGGGCACTCTTAGCCTAGAGCGGGTGTGTCCTGGGCACTCTTAGCCTAGAGCGGGTGTGTCCTGGGCACTCTTAGCCTAGAGCGGGTGTGTCCTGGGCACTCTTAGCCTAGAGAGTTATATATGAAACACGCTAAACCAGCTTTGGTTATTCAGTTGAACGAGTGGTTGAGGTTCGATCCTTCGTTTGCTAATAGCTAGAGAGACACGCTACTCCTGCAGCCAGGCTCTCTCTCTTAGCCTAGAGCGGGTGTGTTTTGGCACTCTTAGCATGAAACAGGTGCGCTTTTTGGCACTCTTAGCATGAAACAGGTGCGCTTTTTGGCACTCTTAGCATGAAACAGGTGCGCTTTTTGGCACTCTTAGCATGAAACAGGTGCGCTTTTTGGCACTCTTAGCATGAAACAGGTGCGCTTTTTGGCACTCTTAGCATGAAACAGGTGCGCTTTTTGGCACTCTTAGCATGAAACAGGTGCGCTTTTTGGCACTCTTATCATGAAACAGGTGCGCTTTTTGGCACTCTTATCATGAAACAGGTGCGCATTTTGGCACTCTTAGCATGAAACAGGTGCGCTTTTTGGCACTCTTAGCATGAAACAGGTGCGCTTTTTGGCACTCTGAGCTAAAGTGGATTTTTCATATCAGTTTTATTCCAGCTTATAGAAATGGTAATATATTCAATTCGCTATTCAGTAAAAGTATTAGCATGTTTTGTGCTGACATGTTAACCAAGATGAACATGAGAGAGACATGTAACCTACACACCGCCTTGACTGGTAGTGTGCAGGTTACATCCAGCCTTAATACCGTCTATTGGTTTTAAACCCACTGATGAGTAAGACACACGGACAACACTGGTATCTATCTATAAGGCGGTTCTCCTGTACCATGGCAGAGAGTCATTCACTATCAACCTTCACGCGAAAGAAAACAGAAATGCTGCTAGTGGAAGTAGTCGTAGTGCTATTACTAGTGGTGTTACTACTACTACTAGTGGTGTTACCACTACTAGTGGTGTTACTACTACTACTAGTGGTGTTACCACTACTACTAGTGGTGTTACCACTACTACTAGTGGTGTTATCACTAGTGGTGTTACCACTAGTGGTGTTACTACTAGTGGTGTTACTACTAGTGTTACTACTACTACTAGTGGTGTTATTACTACTACTAGTGGTGTTACTACTAGTGTTACTACTACTACTACTACTAGTGTTACTAATACTACTACTAGTGTTACTACTACTACTACTAGTGTTACTACTACTACTAGTGTTACTACTAGTGGTGTTACTACTGGTGTTACTACTAGTGGTGTTACTACTAGTGTTACTACTAGTGGTGTTACTACTAGTGGTGTTACTACTAGTGGTGTTACTACTAGTGTTACTACTACTACTAGTGTTACTACTACTACTAGTGGTGTTACTACTAGTGTTACTACTACTAGTGTTACTACTAGTGTTACTACTACTACTAGTGGTGTTACTACTAGTGTTACTACTACTACTAGTGTTACTACTACTAGTGTTACTACTACTACTAGTGTTACTACTACTAGTGTTACTACTACTACTAGTGTTACTACTACTACTAGTGTTACTACTACTACTAGTGTTACTACTACTAGTGTTACTACTACTACTAGTGGTGTTACTACTACTACTAGTGTTACTACTACTAGTGTTGCTACTACTACTACTAGTGTTACTACTACTAGTGTTACTACTACTACTAGTGTTACTACTACTAGTGTTACTACTACTACTAGTGTTACTACTACTAGTGTTACTACTAGTGGTGTTACTACTAGTGTTACTACTACTACTAGTGGTGTTACTACTACTACTAGTGTACTACTACTACTAGTGTTACTACTACTACTAGTGGTGTTACTACTACTACTAGTGTTACTACTACTACTAGTGGTGTTACTACTACTACTACTAGTGTTACTACTACTAGTGGTGTTACTACTACTAGTGGTGTTACTACTACTACTAGTGGTGTTACTACTACTACTAGTGTTACTACTACTAGTGGTGTTACTACTACTAGTGTTGCTACTACTACTAGTGGTGTTACTACTACTACTAGTGTTACTACTACTACTAGTGTTACTACTACTACTAGTGTTACTACTACTACCAGTGTTACTACTACTACTAGTGTCACCACTACTACTAGTGTCACCACTACTACTAGTGTTACTACTACTACTAGTGTTACTACTACTACTAGTGGTGTTACTACTACTTTACTAAAACTACTACAGTTACTCGGTGGATGCGTTTTCTTATTATTTCTCTTTCTTATCTTTGTTGAAAGAATGGTTATGCTCTCCCTACCATTTCCCTGACAGCCAGCACCATAATGGTGTTGCTGGGAGTTCCTTCGTCACGGAAAAATGTCTCGTGAGGTGCGTCATGTCAACCGAGTTGATGACCAGTCAATGATGTACCGTGACTCACGAAATCGTAATGACACGATTGCAAACAAACCATACCCCGGCCGGGATTGAACCCGCGGTCAGAGAGTCTCAAAACTCCAGCCCGTCGCGTTAGCCACTAGACCAGCTAGCCACAATAAGATTCGTCCAACTAGGTTGGAATCTTATTGTGGCTAGCTCGTCTAGTGGCTAACGCGACGGGCTGGAGTTTTGAGACTCTCTGACCGCGGGTTCAATCCCGGCCGGGGTATGGTTTAATGATGTACCATTGTGGTCGGTTGGTTAATGGATTTGAAAACCTGTCAATAACACTAGGGCCATTAAAGGTACATGTTTGCTTTTCATCATCGACTCCAGGCTGAGGGACTAATTACCTCGCATTATATTTCTCCAAGTTTAATGGACTGATTACATCTTCATTTCACTACTACACCTGCTGCCTCTGTATTTGACTGAAGATGCCTACTGTGTAGGCGAAACGTTTCAACAATAAAAAATACCGCAACATGTGTCGTAATCATCTGTGTTCAGGTGACAAGTAAACTATGTTTCTTACTGTGTAAGGAGAACTTGACTAAATTTAGCTCGTTAGGTGAACTAATTACATCTGTTCTAATGCCTCTTCATCCCCCCTCCCTTCCTTCACATCTGTAATTAGACCCGTCACTCCCTGATCGTAGGTGAACCCTTACAACTGTGCACCACTTTTAGGTGAACCCAAATGACCCACATGAAGAGTCTCAACCTAACTGAATGATTATACCCTTGCCCGTGAAGACTACTGCACTCCTTAACAACTTCAAGGCTGAGGGACTGATTACCTCATCTTTTGTATATAGTTCTACTGTCTTCCTATTATGTCCTAGAATCTGTATTGATAAAGCCACTGGATGGCGAAACGTCTACAATAAAGATACCCAGATGTTGTACATGTGTCTAATTCATCATACTGTGGGTGTGGTGTACATTCATACAACTATCCTTGTCTGTGGCCACTGGTGTCTGGGGATCGCTTTCCCCAAGTGAATATCGCAGTAAAACAATACAAATACCTACCCTAGGAGCATGCCACTATCTTCCCCAGCAGATGCATCAGAGGCAACAAACCCCACAGTCACTAAGACTGTTTATATTCTCTTCCCACCAACTTTAGCTCACTATAAGTGAACGCAGATATGCCACTGGGAAAGCAACTGTCTCAATCTTCTTTAAGTGCTTCTTAAAGGGACATTAAATGAAGCATTTCACCGAGAGTGGGTTATCACTTATGTCAACTGTACACACGATTGTCTTTCCAGAGTCAGTCACATCACACCCTTCACAAACTTAAGTGGGACCTCCTGCTTCTAAAACATAACTCTCCTTAAAGCTTACAGAACAATATCTGTCCTTGAGTGTGCACGCGCGTGCGTGGACATTTAATTGCGTTTAACCTCAGTCCTCAATATCCTCTCCTCCTGTTGCAGGTGAACGCGGGTGTGTGCGTGGCGGCACAGAAGGTGCTGCTGGACCTGCGTGACGGTGTGAAACACGAGGTGATGAGCCGTCACAAGCGAGACCTGCGGGCGGCCGTGTCCCTGCTGCCGCTGGAGGGAGTTTCCTGGTTCCTGGCGGTGGTGGCCCTGGAAGACCACCAGAGTCTCGCTCTCGACTGTGCTGCCGCCCTCGTTACTGCAGCTTTAGTCAGTACCTGCCTTGTAGCATTGTAGTTTCTACCCTACAACAAAAATAAATTATAATCAGAAAGAAGCGCTAAACCACAAGGGTTATACAGCAACAAAAATCAGACATTTATATCTGCCACTTTCAGTTGCTTCCCATTTTCTGTTCCAACCTCACATATTAACTATCGTAGACATGTATATACTTTTTTCCCCTCTGTGATACGTTTTAATTGGTTATTTTTTATGGCTGGAGGAGAACTTGATGTAACCTAACAAATTTGCTTAGAAACTTTTTTTTATTAGTAATTCTTAAGCGTTAAGCACGTGCTATTCAGTGCAAGACGAAATGGAGGCTTGATCCTCCGTCCGCTGAACGGGAGACTGACGCGCTTCCTATTTGTAGTCACCTCGTTGTCTGCTACAAACAGAAATTCACGCCAGGAGTAATGGATGTGATCTGTAGGGCGCTCTTGTAGGAAGCCCTACTGTAGAGGTGTTATGTGTAGGTGCTCTCGCGTAGGGAAGTGTGATGTGTAGGTGCTCTCTCGTAGAGAGCTGTGCTGTAGCAAACCATGCTACAAACTGGATGTGTGAAATTTACAGAGATGCTTATGCGTGTGAAGAGAATGGCTTGCTACAGCCCAACTCTCTACGAGAGTCTACGAATCACACCCAAACACATCTCTACAACAGAACTTCCAACGAAAGAGAGAGAGAGAGAGAGAGAGAGAGAGAGAGAGAGAGAGAGAGAGAGAGAGAGAGAGAGAGAGAGAGAGAGAGAGAGAGAGAGAGAGAGAGAGAAATGCTACAGATCTCACTCAACACGTCTCAAGAAACTTTGATTTGCCTACTAACTCCTCAGGTTCAAACTTTTACACTATCCTTGCAGTGAATTCCATTCTTTCGTTCCTTCGTTATTTCGTTTGTCCTTTCTCTCTTATTCTCTCTCTTTCCTTCTCTCTATCGTTCTCTCTCTCTCTCTCTCTCTCTCTCTCTCTCTCTCTCTCTCTCTCTCTCTCTCTCTCAAGCACTACAGTGGATAAAGTTCGTGAGAAACGATCGCTTTTCCAACACTCTCTTACTCTGACCTAGAAATATTTTATTCCGAGTAACTTTTGCTTGTGTTATTTACCAGTTGTCTTAGGTACTTGACAATAGACACTTGACCTGTTGTAGTTACCATCAGTCAGACTGTTAACAAATACACACTTCGCCTGTTCAAGAAACCACTCCAATTGTGTGTGTGTATACTACCCAGACACAGTGTGTAGCATACACACTGTTGTATGTTAGTAATGTATTCTCTGTGTATGATTATTAAATCGTCATGAATGACTGTCAAAGAATAAACAGCAGAATGGACGTGGTTCTGGCGTAGAAAATATGTTGGAAGTTGGGGTCAGCTGAGGGCCAGATCTCTCGTTTGCGCAAGCGGTCGTGTGTGTGTGTACTCACCTATTTGTGGTTGCAGGGATCGATTCATAGCTCCTGGCCCCGCCTCTTCACTGATTGCTACTAGGTCCTCTCTCTCCCTGCTCCATGAGCTTTATCATACCTCGCCTTAAAACTATGCATGGTTCCCGCCTCCACTACTTCACTTTCTAGGCTATTCCACGGCTTGACTACTCTATGACTGAAGAAATACTTCCTAACATTCCTTTGATTCATCTGAGTCTTCAGCTTCCAATTGTGACCTCTTGTGTCTGTGTCCCATCTCTGGAACATCCCGTCTTTGTCCACCTCGTCTATTCCACGCAGTATTTTATATGTCGTTATCATGTCTCCCCTGACCCTCCTGGCCTCCAGTATCGTCAGGCCGATTTCCCTCAACCTTTCTTCGTAGGACAATCCCCGTAGCTCTGGGACTAGTCGTGTTGCAAACCTTTGCACTTTCTCTAATTTCTTGACGTGCTTGACTAGGTGTGGATTCCAAACTGGTGCTGCATACTCCAGTGTGGGCCTGACGTAAATGGTATACAGAGTCTTGAATGAATCCTTACTGAGGTATCGGAACGCTATCCGTAGGTTTGCCAGGCGCCCCTATGCTGCAGCAGTTATCTGATTGATGTGCGCCTCAGGAGATATGCTCGGTGTTATACTCACCCCCAGATCTTTTTCCTTGAGTGAGGTTTGCAGACGTTGGCCATCTAAACTATATTGTGTCTGCGGTCTTCTTTGCCCTTCCCCAATCTTCATGACTTGGCATCTGGCAGGGTTAAACTCAAGGAGCCAGTTGCTGGACCAGGCTTGTAGCCTGTCCAGGTCTCTTTGTAGTCCTGCCTGATCCTCATCCGATTTGATTCTCATTAACTTCACATCATCCGCAAACAAGGACACTTCTGAGTCTACCCCTTCCGTTATGTCATTCACATATACCAAGAACAGCACAGGTCCTAGGACTGACCCCTGTGGAACCCCGCTTGTCACAGGCGCCCACTCTGACACCTCGTCACGTACCATGACTCGTTGTTGCCTCCCTGTCAGGTATTCTCTTATCCATTGCAGTGCCTTTCCTGTTATGTGTGCCTGATCCTCTAGCTTTTGCAGTAACCTCTTGTGAGGAACTGTGTCGAAGGCCTTCTTGCAGTCCAAAAAAATGCAGTCGATCCACCCCTCTCTCTCTTGTCTTACTTCTGTTACCTTGTCATAAAACTCTAGTAGGTTTGTGACACAGGATTTTCCCTCCCTGAAACCATGCTGGAAATCAGTTATACACTTGTTTCTTTCCAGGTGCTCCACCACTCTCCTCCTGATGATCTTCTCCATGACCTTGCATACTATACACGTTAGTGATACGGGTCTGTAGTTTAGTGCCTCATGTCTGTCTCCCTTTTTAAAAATTGGGACTACATTTGCCATCTTCCATACCTCGGGGAGTTGCCCAGTTTCAAATGATGTGTTGAAGATCTTTGTTAATGGTACACACAATATCTCTGCTCTCTCTTTAAGGACCCACGGAGAGATGTTGTCTGGTCCCACCGCCTTTGAGGTGTCAAGTTCGCATAGCAGCTTCTTCACCTCCTCCTTGGTTATATGTACCTCATCCAGCACTTGCTGGTGTACCCCCCTGCTCTGATTTCCTGTAGTCCTACTGGTTTCCACTGTAAATACTTCTTTAAATCTCGTGTTGAGCTCCTGACATACCTCCCGGTCGTTTCTTGTGAATTCCCCATCACCCTTCCTCAGTCTGATTACCTGGTCCTTGACTGTTGTTTTCCTCCTGATGTGGCTGTACAACAGCTTCGGGTCAGTCTTGACTTTCGATGCTATGTCATTTTCGTATTGCCGCTGAGCCTCCCTTCTTATACACAAATAACCCGCACATAAAAGACAGAAGCTTACGACGACGTTTCGGTCCTACTTGGACCATTGACAAAGTCAATGGTGACTTTGTCAATGGTCCAAGTAGGACCGAAACGTCGTCGTAAGCTTCTGTCTTTTATGTGCGGGTTATTTGTGTATCGTTCCAGTCACGGTATTGTGCCTTTTTGTTATTTATTTATGGACTCCCTTCTTATCTGTGCATATTCGTTTCTGGCTCTTCGGCTAATCTCTTTATTTTCCTGAGTTCTCTGTCTTCTGTACCTTTTCCATTCTCTAGTACACCTAGTTTTTGCCTCCCTACACCTTTGGGTGAACCAAGGACTCGTTCTGTTCTTCCCATTATTTCTGTTTCCCTTGGGAACAAACCTCTCCTCTGCCTTCTTGCATTTTGTTGCGACATAGTCCATCATTTCTTGTACTGGTTTTCCTGTCAGTTCCCTCTCCCACTGAATGTCTTGAAAGAAGTTCCTCAAGCCTGAGTAGTTCCCCCTTTTGTAGTTTGGTTTTTCCCACCCTATTCCTGCTGCTCTCTCCACTTGGAGCTCAACTATGTAGTCGAAGCACAGAACCACATGATCACTAGCTCCCAGGGGCCTTTCATACATGATATCCTCGATGTCAGAACTACTCAAGGTGAATACAAGGTCCAGTCTTGCTGGTTCATCCTCTCCTCTCTCTCTGGTGGTGTCTCTAACATGTTGATGCATGAGGTTTTCCAGTACCACATCCATCATCTTGGCTCTCCATGTTTCGGGACCCCCATGGGGCTCCAGGTTTCCCAGTCAATCTCCTTGTGATTGAAATCACCCATAACTAGTAACTTTGTTCCCCCCATGTGTGCTCTCCTGGCCACCTCGGCTAGTGTGTCGACCATTGCTCTGTTGCTCTCATCGTATTCTTCTCTTGGCCTCCTGCAGTTCTGTGGTGGGTTGTACATTACTGCAATTATCACCTTATGTCCCTCAGACTGGATTGTTCCTACTAAGTAGTCCCTTTCGCCCTTGCCATCCATTCCTTCCATTTTCTCAAACCCCACTGGCTTTTAATGAGCAGTGCAACTCCTCCTCCCCCTCTCCTCCCTCTGTCTTTCCTGAGGATTTGATATCCGGATGGAAAGATTGAATCTGTTATTATTCTGTGTGTGTGTGTGTGTGTGTGTGTGTGTGTGTGTGTGTGTGTGTGTGTGTGTGTGTGTGTGTGTGTGTCTGTGTGTGTGTGTCTGTGTGTGTGTGTCTGTGTGTGTGTGTGTGTGTGTGTGTGTGTGTGTGTGTGTGTGTGTGTGTGTGTCTGTGTGTGTGTGTGTGTCTGTGTGTCTGTGTGTTGCGTGAACCTTTTCTGAAATACCAGAATTAAATAGAAATCCTCCTTCCAGCAGAGGTGATCCATTCCCTGGCTGCTTATGAATACAGTCACCTGTTCACTCACCTGTCAACGCCAGTGCGGTTATAGATGAGGAGATTTGCATGCAATTATGTGTGAGTGCGTGTTGTGTTTGGCAGGCTCCAAGCACACCCATGTAGGCACACGCACACAAACACATACGCACGTACACCCACCCATACCAAGGGGGGGGGGCTTGCAGGACAATGTGTGACAGTAGTAAGGAAGCTATTGTGCAAGCTAGACGACATACGTCTGTGAGTCCTGAGAGAGGAAACGCAAAATACTTCCAGTATTTTAAGGGGACAAACAGGCAGCATTAGACCAAAGGCCGGAATAACTGGTATGCAGAGTAAGTTCGTGGAAAGGATTATCAGAAGAGTGGTGAAGCACCTAGAAAGGGTTTATAAACAATAATTAGCACGACTTTAGAAATGATAAATACTGTCTCGCAAACTTACCAAGTTCTAAGACAAAATTACAGAAGTGAGGCAGGAGAGAGGGACGGGTGTATTGCACATTTCTGGGCAGTAAGAAGGTTTCTGACAGCAACACGCGTGACCATTAAAACTCTCACTAATAATTAAGGTTTTATTGGCTCAATAATCCCTGGCTATTCCAATCCACAAACAAATTCAGCCACCGAGGTTGCACCAGAGATAATTCCTCACTTGTCATTGGTTACCTGGGCTGCAAAGTGAGGTCCACCTGAGAGACTCCTGGGGCCAAGTTTACAAGTGTGGAATTTATTGCAACCAGAGCCGCGTCAGGGAAAATTTGTTTACCTGTCTGTTTGCCGGAGACAAGAATTGTTTACAGCGAGAGGCGAGGTGGAGGGAGCAGGGTTTACCGCTTGGCACGCTTGCTATTTTATTTACATTTCTACGTTATTTGAGGAAGGATGGAGAAATACTGGAACATCGTGTATAAGCACACAAAGAATGCTAGTGCGAGCTAACACACCCCTCCCCCACTCGTGTGTGTATGTGTGTGTGTGATTTCTGTTAGTAAGTCCGATAACAATACACAAGACAGTGGCGTACTACAGAAGTACCCGAACAAACTTCAGGAATGGTTTGAAAAATTATTGTTAGATTAGAGCAATAGCAAGGCAACGTTATTAAAATCTTGGAAAGAGAGAAAAATGATCTATGGAATACAGACCACAAACCTCAGATGAAGGAGCCATGTATAGAGTTCAGTCAGAATAATCAATAGTTATCAGACGTGCATCACAACGTGATTTATCAGATTACATTCTGATAAATCAGCTGTCTCTCAAGACTGTTTACAACGTATGGCAGACCCAACAGTACGCAGCAGCTGTATGGAGTCTTCACTTGATAAAGCCACTTCAGAAGCTACAGGAAGTTCGGAGCAGCTAAGAGACAACTCGTCTATTAGTCTGACGTTCCCTGGCGCACCTCAGTATTCAATTCAGTATGTACCACTCATTAAGTACATCTCAGTGAATACACGAGTACACACGAGTAGACATCAGTCCCCCTCAGCGAGTACAGCAACAACCACACATCCAAGTTTCTCCACTTTGTAACAGCAATTAGACGAAAAAAAAGGCTTGGACAAAAACCTCATTAATATTCCTCAACATGCAGTGAAAACAAGAGGAATATTGCCATTAAGCATTCGCATGCAAATGGAGTCAGCGAGAGCTTCAACATCATGATTGATGCGCTGTATATTAAGGCGTTTGTTGATGATGGTTCCACACTGGTGGTGTGTTGGAGATCTGTATATATTCCAGTGCTTGTTGGTGGTGGTCTCACACAAGTGTTGGAGATCTATGTATGTTCCATTGTTTGTTGATGGTTCCACACTGGTAGTGTGTTCATCAGTTTGTTGGTGGTAGTCTCTCACTTACAGTGTGTTGGAGATCCATGTTGGAGATCTACAGCGTCTGTTTTCATATGTTTTAAGTTTACTGGTGTTTAGCTCCAGCTCTTGGTCTCGTGTATTGTTCTGTGATTTATCTTTCGTAATTAAACTCTTAAATGGCTCTTGTTCGTAATGTACCCTTTGTGGTTCCACCTCTCTACTGCCCGAAATACTCTGCATAACCATGCACAGCCATATGTCACCCATTTTCTGTACAAACATTGTATCATGTGGGAATAAATCTTTGACTTTGATCTATGTCACCTCATCTTTATTTGTGTCTACCCTGATTTGTGTGTCAAATGTGTCCATGTGGACGCCTCGTTATGTTGGGTGTGTTGCTACCTCCGTGGATGCTATGAGAGGCACTGGCCGCAGCTGCAGGTACAGGTTGGTTCCCCGGCCCGGGTAGTTAGGTATAATGTTTATCAGGAAACAAGACAAGTGTTTCCTGACGCGGGTCTGGACAGTAGCAGCCACCCTGCTGAGTCTAGGAGTTACTGCTCTGTGTTTGCTGTGTGTGGAGATCCGTATACTCCTTGTTTCCACTCAGTTGAGGCTGAGCCTCCGAGCTACCGGTTATAGAAGGACAACCCGCCTCTTCGTCGAGTGGAAATTCAGTAATAGTCTTGATGTTTCAATAGGCTGGTCAACTATGGCTCGATTGTTATTGTTCTTAATTCAATATACACGAGTTTGCTGTGAGGCTCTCCCTTGTGTGGATTTTTTTATTTTAATTACTGGGACGCGCTAAACCCGTAGGGATCATAGCAGCCCCTGGAAGGCATTCAGGTTCGATCCAAAGATGTGTTGGAAAAGTCCAGTTTCTTGGATCAAAAGCTCCACCACCCCCCTCATCCTTCTTGAGGGGTCCCTGATGTCGAGTGACGAGTTGTGGAGGGTGGAGGTGTATAATTTTTTTAGAGGTATTGTACGCATGTATGCTGTAAGGATGCTTGTGTGAGGATCGTAGTGATTGTGAAACTGTCGCGCTGTGACAGGTTATAAGCTTATGTACGGCTACAAGACTGTGTGACAGGGTTATGTGTAATGATGAGAGAAAGTGGGCTGTTGCCGAAATTGGGGGGGGGAGAGGGGGGGGGGTAAGGAGTGTTGGAGAGACTGAATTTGCAACTTAATAGTGTCTCTTGTATACACATTTGCTTTGCACGTTGACTTTTGTGCAGTGAAAAGGTTGTGATAGAGTAGTTTTTAGTTATGTGTTCACATTAGGTTAAGGAAGCCTGTGATGTGAACTTGATTTGTTGATAGTCTTTACTTTGCATGATGATATATCTATGTATGTGTACGACAATATGATAATTTAGTAATTGTGGCCAGTGTATTTGTCGGAGGTGTGTGTACCTCCGGCGGATACAGTTACTTCTGTAAGACTTACTCCCAAGAAAGTTTTTTTTTTATTAGGAATGTGCGTTTCTTTTACAATAATACCTGTGTGTGCTGTTTCTTGTACTTACACCTACATGAGTATGGTGTGATAATTCCATGTGTTTTTCTTATATATACTGATAGGTGGCTTGAGTGATGTATAGTGTGCGTGATGGTCTGTCTTTTTAGTCTGTGACGGGTTGCTTCTCCTGTGTCCAACAACGTGTGTGTGTGTGTGTGTGTGTGTGGTACTTTATGTATATACTTATTGTTCTCCACAGTGTTATACTGTATATATGTATTTTGTCTGTACAAGATGTGCTCTCAATAAAATATAAAAAAAAATTAAAAAATTTGTGTTGGTTCAGTGATGTTTACAGTCATTCCAGTTGTTTGTGGGGGAATCATCATTCCAGTTGTTTGTGGGGGAATCATCATTCCAGTTGTTTGTGGGGGAATCATCATTCCAGTTGTTTGTGGGGGAATCATCATTCCAGTTGTTTGTGGGGGAATCATAATTCCAGTTGTTTGTGGGGGAATCATAATTACAGTTGTTTGTAGGGGAATCATAATTCCAGTTGTTTGTGGGGGAATCATCATTCCAGTTGTTTGTGGGGGAATCATCATTCCAGTTGTTTGTGGGGGGAATCATCATTCCAGTTGTTTGTGGGGGAATCATCATTCCAGTTGTTTGTGGGGGAATCATCATTCCAGTTGTTTGTGGGGGAATCATCATCCCAGTGTTCCTCTTGCTACTGCTGAGTGGAAATTATGTACTCACCTAATTGTGATAGTAATCATAAGCTTCTGTCTTCTATGTGAGGGTATTTGTGTATTGTTCCAGTCAGGATATTGTGTCCTTCTGTTCTTTATGTGATATTGATGATGTCAGGTTAGGTTAGTCATTAAACAGGACAAGTATTTCCTGACGCAGATCTTAGTCATATGATGACTAAGACATTATCCAGTTATAGCTGAGGTCAAGCCAGCATTGAAGGGTACACAGTTTTGGTCCAGTTATTAGTAGGTCCTCCAATGTTTACTTTTATCACTCTGGCCATTACCCCAGGGGTCGTAACTGAGTTTAGTGCCTCTTCTTGGTGGACTCAGTGATGGTGGAGGAAGGAGTGGTAGAAAGAATAAACGATTATTTTGGTTTAATGCATTCTTGTGCCTCTCCCTGGAATCTTAATTAAGGCGGACGACCAGACCTGCTTGTTCGTCTGTTCCTGGTAGTCCTGCAACAGGCAACTCACTCCGCCATGTTGCACCTGCTAACACCGCTTCTATTGCGGCAGGATTCAGACTCCGCCTTGATTCTGCTTCCATCCCTCACTCTCTTGGCTCCAAGATGTCTACTTCCATCCCAGAGTTTATGGCTGAGTTCTTGATAAAGTTCGTTGTGGGCGAAGCATCGAGAAAATGCCATAAAACACATACTGTGCGTTATTAACATACTCTTGGGTAAATAATGTTACTGATATACACCGATATATTAACTAAATTTTACAGCATCCAAGTAATGAAGAGATTTGTGTTAAATAATAATAACATTTCCTTCACGTCAGTACATTAGATAGGCTTTATTTTTTAAATGTGCGATGAAAATGCACATTGTTAAGTGTACAATCTGCAGAACAGACCGACACGAACCTGAGGAGTGTTGCGTGTGTGGGGTTCGTCTACTGTGGGATTGTTGGTCTGTTCTCGCCCCACCAGTGGTGCTCCTGCTGTTCACAGTTAACCTATACTTTGGCAAGAACAGTAGACGGCATTTAGGTTCATCGTAGACAGTTATAGAGTCTATTGAATTGATAATGGCCCAGGACGGACCGAAATATAGTCTCGAGTGTCCTCTCCAAAATATGTTGTGGCTACAGTATTCATTAGTACAGATTTGTTAAACCATTTCCAGGTACCACCTTGCCAGACGTGTCAACCCAGTTTTTAATTATCTGACTTCTGGTTAGAGAGACTTCTTTATACTTTATATAAACCATCCCAGGCTAACCTACCTTAACATCTAAATTTAAATAACTTCAAGAAACGTTAGAAAAATGACGCTAGAACCTTTTAATAAAATTAATGAAATGCTGAGAGGCTCCATGCAATGAGGATTATGCAGGTCTTGGCTGCCAGCTCTCACTGCAAGGCCTACTGTTATGAAGCATTCCTTCCTTCCTTCCTTCCTTCCTTCCTTCCTTCCTTCCCCGCAAGGTTGGTTCCCAGCGTTATCTCAGCAATGTTGTCAAATTTATATTTGGCTGCCATGAACTTCCTGACAGTATTTGGCAGGTCGCCGTTTGTCAGAGAACTTTGAGACTCCTAGACAGTGTCTGAGGGACTGACCACCACCTACCAAGGCCGAGTGTCTTGTAACCTCAAATTTACCTCCCCACTTCTTCCACCGTCTTCGGCATTTATTGATGAAGAATTAGATACATGTGAAACATCTGGGTATCTTTACTGGTAGACGCCATCCAGTGGCTTTATCAGTACATGGACTTGATAGAAATACATGCAACAAAGAGTGGAAGATATAATCAATCCTTCTTGAAGAATCTGAAGCACAGGCAGGAACACTGGTGCTTATATTCAAGAGTCTGAGAAGGTGCAGCAGTCGCAGGTATTGTCACTTGTGGGCAGGACTCCCCAGTGAGTTGAGCCAGAAGTTAGAAAGTAAATTGTGGGGATGTCCTCTGTATCAAGATTCCATGGTGTTGCTGTGTCTGACAAGTTATGTATCAGTGGTATTCACTACCGACAAGATGATGAATTAGACATGTGCAACATTTGGGTATCTTTACATGTAGACGTGGCTTTATCATTACATGGACATAATAGAAATATATACAGCAAACAGTGGAAGATGAAGTAATCAGTCCCTCAACCTAGGAGAGCAGGTGATGAGTATCGTTGAATTTATTTTGTTGTACAAGAATGGTATACAATACCGACAAGATGAAATTAAGACACATGTGCAACATCTGGGTATCTTTATTGTAGACGTTTCGCCATCCAGTGGCTTTATCAATACAAATTCCAGGACATACCTTGAAGACAGGAGAACTATGTACAGAAGATGAGATAATCAGTCCCTCAACCTTGGAGTAGGTGCGAAGAATTTATTTTGTACTGAGTGGGCGAAACGTGTCCATCAGTAAGGATACCCATGTGTTACACTGTTTTATTACATTACAGACATACAATACCGACAAGGTGATGAATAAGTGTCGCAACTCCTGGGAAAGCTTTGACCAAGCATTAAGTTTTGTAGGTCATCCCTTCACTAAGTGCTCCACTTGTAACCACACTAAGCTTACAGAAGCCACTTCCTCCACTACTCACGTGATCGCTAAGGAGCTTCACGCCACTCTGCTCTCCTTCCCAGGAATCGAGGGTAGTCCTCGACTGCATTATTTGACGACCGTCCCAAGCCGCATAGGCTCGCTCTCTCTCTTTGTACTTCAAAACTTGCCTTTCAGATTCGACTTGATCTCTTGTGTATCACGAACTTGTAGAAGTAATGGATGAATCTAGTCCCCATAAATATTGAGTGATGGATGAATCTAGTCCTCGTGAGAGGAGATAATGTGAGATATATGGAAGGTCTTACTATCACTTCTCACGACGACTTGAACCTGGACTAAACACTCCTGATGCACCGGCCCGCCATTGCTTGCTTCCCCACTGATAACAACTGCAATAACTCCCGAAAGAATTACTATCTATATTTTTTCCTGCAGCAACCTTGAGGAACCATCCTTGCAGTTGTGTTTCCTTATACTTCGTCTGCCCACCTTGAGTGTTTTTCGGGGGACGGTAGCAGTACAAAGCGCACGGATGACCCCTAACTCCAAGAATAAAGTTAATACCGTGACTGGAAAGATTTGCTGAAAACTCCTGGACTGCTGTCAAAATCGAGGACGGACAAAAATGTCACGTGTCTACGTGCGGGTTTGTTGAATGGATCCTTATCTTGTCTTCAAGATGATTTTATTCACGCCGCGTTGTGCACTTCCTGTCATTGACACTGCTAGTGCCATGTTGACCAAACTCCTCTGATGTAGCCAGTGCAGTCATACTCTTTTCCAAATTATTTAATTCTAAACACTTCCGGGAATATTTACCATCAAATTTCACCTATGTGAAGCTAGTATTCCCAAATACTGTACTAATTTACCCATTATTCTATCTCCCTATCAGTTTGACTTTCTGGAGATACGTTTAACCAGTAAAATATTATGTCTCAGTTTAATGCTTATACTTTCTGGCTTATTTCCAATAGTATTAGGATAGTGTTGCTGTGTACACGGATGGCTTCAGGTCCTCTACTGGAGCTGAAGACGCCGATGTTTTTTCCCCGATCGGATTCTTCAAGGACGATTAGTAAAGTTAAGTAACACATTTGCGGAATCACAGGAGCATCGTTCTGTAGATATCCACATTGCTGCCATGTCTGCCTCTCTCTCTCTCTCTCTCGTTGTAGCATCTCCATTTTCATTACAAGCGATGAAAGCCTTTGGAGTTTTCCCCCATGGCATTGTCTCTTACACCGAGATTTAGCTGTGTCGCATCTTCAGCAAAGACGAGAAAAGTCATCTTTTGTTTGGGTCTCGTGTTCCCAGGCTCAGCATCTCCATGGCTCAGCACTTGAGAGATCACTGACAGCAGCAGCGTTGTTGGTCCGAGCTTCCAAACAATAAGTTGGCTTTAGTGAACTGACAACTTTGCTTGTGGACATCGCCATCGTTGTCAAGCAGCTTCAAGGCCTTCAAGGTGCCTTGAAGCTGCTGAAACTCTCGATAAGAAACTTAAGCTGACGAGGTTGCTAAATGGCTGAGTGACTGACTGGTTGACTAACTAGCTGGTTGGCTGACTTACTGACTAGAAGGTTAACTAGTTGGTTGACTTACTGACTGGAAAGCTAACTAGCTGACTGGAAGGCTAACTAGCTGACTGGAAGGCTAACTAGCTGACTGACTGGAAGGCTAATTAGCTGGATCATATTATGGATGGCATACAATACCTACAAGCTAATGACAGACATATTTTCAACAGTTGAATATCTTCATGGCCGAAACGTTTCGCCCCCATAATATCCTTCAGTCGAATGCAGGTGAATACAACACTTGAAGCAGTAGTAGTACTCTTTATGTAATCAGTCAATCACCCATGGTAGGTGATCAGTCCCTCCAGCCTTGCTTGCTGGAACGTTGCAAGACTTGAGTGATTGATAGCTCAACTGGCAGGTTTGGGTAACTTACTGACTGGAAGACTCCTAACTTATCTTTGCTTATCCTTGCTTATCTGTGTGTTATTCAGTTCGTTTGTGGATTTGATAGTGTGTGATTTTTTATGTTCAATGTGTTTGCTTGTGGGTTTGCTTGTCTGATAGTATACTGCTGTTTGGGTTTGCTGTGAAGACGTGTTTGGTTTAGTGCGTGTTTGTGTTTTTTTTGATAATATGTGGAGTTTTGAGTTTCGTTTTTTTTAGTAGTGTGCTCGTTAGGCTTGATAGTGGGTGTTTGCTTGTGTTTCCTAGTATTACAGAGTGGGTGTTTGCTTGTGTTTCCTAGTATTACAGAGTGGGTGTTTGCTTGTGTTTCCTAGTATTACAGAGTGGGTGTTTGCTTGTGTTTCCTAGTATTACAGTGTGCTTGTTTGTTTTGGGATATTTGTGTTTTATGCTTGCTTGTGTACGTGTGTGTTTATACTTGCGTGCAAACACCGACAACCCACCTGGGCCCACATCTTCATAAATAGAGTCAATTTGTTTTAAGCTCTATTTCCGCGTTCGGAGACCCAGATTACTAAAGTGTGTTGAGATTCACGAAATTTTAATAACACGATTGCAAACTACAGACCGGGTGGGGTTTGAAAATACTTGCATTTGTGGTCACAGTTGTGGCCCATGCTATCCTCCCTATGGTCTATAAATTTACCTACTTGGACGAATCGTATTGTAGCCAGCTGGCCCAGTCAGTGGTTTACGCACTGGTCTGTGGTTTTAAGACTCACTCGCCATGGGCTCCGCTCTGTGGTTTGTTAAAGGATATCAAGTTTAACTTGCAAAACGTTTTTCGCTGTAGACCAATATACCCAGAGAATAGCCTTTCAGATTTGTATTACAGGAAGGACGGGATTCTTACTTGGCTTGTAGATACCCACGTATCTACAAGCATTTTGGATTCACAAGAGGACTGGTGTTTCTTGAAGACTAGTGATGCCTTCATCAGACAGTTCGACGACAGAAACGTAACTAATTTACATAAATTACGATTATAACTACGTATATTATTACTGTTTGTTTCATTTATTTTGATTAGTGCAACATCTAAGTACAAATAAAAGGCCTCATAACCAAGTCCTTAAATGAAGTAGAAAGTTACATTCTAAATAATATTCAATTAATGTCTGTTAATGTAAAAATGGTGTACGATATATGTGTAACAGTTAGGCATCTTTATTCCGAAACGTTTCGCCTACACAGTAGGTTTCTTCAGTCGAGTACAGAGGAAGCAACGGCAGTAGGGATGTGAAATTGTAAAGACTATGTAATCATCAGTCCATCACCCTTGAAGACGTTGTTTTGAGATGGTCAGTCCCTCAGTGTTATCGTCCCATCCCGTACGTACGCACACCCGCCGCCCGACACCAACACCAAAGTTTGAATAATTGGTTCAGAAAACAGACAAGTTGATGAACAAAATACTTGCGCAACACATGGATGCCTTTATTCTGGAGATACCCAAGTGTTGCATAAGAGTGTTACTTAACACACACACACATACAAACACACACACACATACAAACACACACACACATACAAACACACACACACATACAAACACACACACACATACAAACACACACACACAACCGTAACTGTCAATTGAGAGCCACAATGACAGCTACTAAACAATAATAGCCATAAACATCTCTATTATCTCTCATAAACCCGACTTTTAAACCCATTGTTTGTTAGGCTTTTATTACCACCGCCTCTGATAAAACACAATCACCTCTGTCAATATTGTTTTTCAACCTGTCCGCCTCATTATACTCCTAATATAATGATGTTGGTAGAGGTGTAATTAGTGTAACTAATTACCTGTTTCCCTATTTATTACCCCATTTTTGGTGCTTATTGTAACAACCTTTTCTAGTGCGTCGGGTTCGAGGCCCAGGTCCTGGTTGCGTCTCGAAAACTTTTCCCTCAGCTGACGAGATTTCGAGCCTAGTGATTGAAGTACGGTTCCTGGGCTTTACCAGCTATCTGTGCCACAGACTGGGTTGCAGCTCCTGGGCTCTACCACCTGCATGCCAGAGCCTGTTACATATGCTAGCCCTAAACCCGTAAGCGCCTCAAATCTCCATGGAAATAGGCAGTCAGGTTTGAGAAACAGAGGGGTAATAAACTCCCTGGATCAAGAGCTCCCCCCTCAAATCAAGAGCTCTCCCAAAGCAAGAACTCTCCCCCAAAGCAACTAGAACACACACAAGGGACTAGGAGCCATGACTAAGTCGCACCAAACGCGTCGTTGCTTCTGCAGGAGTTCCCAACCTGGGCTGCACACTTCCCCAGGTAGTGCGAGGTGGCATTTGAGGGGAAATGTGAGACAAATATACCTAATGAAAAGCACAATTCCGTTTAACTGGTTCAGTTTGTGATTCAAACATTAGAAATGCGAGTTATCTTCAAATGTGATATTACTTTTGTAGGGGGATGCAGAAGGTTGGGAGACCCTGAGCTAGAGCAACACAGGCGAGGTCAACCACAACAACCTCGAGTCCTTCAGCAAACTCAACCGGAAATATTTCAACAATCTCAACAAGGAATCCTTGAGGAATCTCATCGGGGTATCCTTCAAGATTTTATCCGTCTTGTGTTTCAATCTCGTCCTGGAATTTCGAATTCCTGAATGTTCCCCAAGAACACTACACACAACCCGTACATTGGACCATTTACAAAGTCACACTGTGTGACTTTGTAAATGGTCACAAGTTGAAAAACGTTGTCATAAGCTCCTCTCTCCTATGTGCGGGTTATTTGTGTATTGTTCCAGTTATGGTATATTGTGACTTGTTCTTAGGTATCAGGAATTTCAAATCGTGTCGAGTTTGGTAACGAGTCGGATGCCTGATATGATTTTATTATTACTGGGGAGCGCTGAACCCGTAGGGATTATACAGCGCCTGTGGTGGGGATGGGGGTTATGTGGAAGGCATTCAGGCTTAATTCAGTGGAACTCAGATCCAGTTCTCTAGATCAAGAGCCACTTCACCACGAGGTAATCAGTCCCTCAGCCAAGGCTGAGGGACTGATTACCTCATCTCTTGTATATAGTTCTACAGTCTTCCCATTATATCCTTGAATCTGTATTGATAAAGCCACTGGATGGCGAAACGTCTACAAGATAACCAGATGTGACACGTGTCCTGTGTATGTTTACAGTCATACACTGCCCGAGTGCAATGCATGTAAACTCGTGAGTACATGTTGGTAAGTACACACTAGAGTTCCCACAAGTGCACGCGCGCACTCACGCACGTGCACTCACGCACGCGCGCTCACAAACATCGCTGAATAATCAATGAGAGAATAACATAACATTCATCAGGGAAACACACATTCAAACATTTCCAGTTTCACAGACTGCGCAAACATTATAAATTTAACGTTATGGCAGAGGTTCGAATCCTGTCACAGAACTTCGGCTCTGGGGGCGCCCCCCACCACCACTTTTTTTTAAACCCACTCACCAGGTCCAATTGCTTGTATTTATGGGTTTTTAAAAAAAGGCGCAGAACCTTTTTAATATATCTTCCGACAGGTGGAAGATGGCTAATGTAATTCCTATTTTTAATGCAGTGGGTACGCCATTACCGTCAAATTACAGCCCAATAAGCCTGGCCTCAATTATAGGCAAATTATTAGTCAATTATAGTTTATATTATAAAAAGTCGTCTTTATGTGGGTAATTTGATTCATTATACTTAACATGGATTCACGAGGGGCCGTTGCTGCCTGACTAATTTACTGGCTTTCTTCAGTAAAGCATTTGAGGCTGTCGATTATGATAAATATTTTTTTTTGTATTTTAGCAAAGCTTTTGATAGAGCGCCACACAGAGGACTGTACAAGAAAAATGACAGCTTATGGTACTGCCATGGATCAAGGCGTGGCTGACCAGCAGGAAGCAGTGTGTGTAAATGCGGTGAAATCTGAATGAGGATCAGTCACTAGCGGCGTCCCACAGGGAACAGCTTTAGGTCCAGTGTCGTTCATATGCGTTTATGACCTTGGCGAGGGAATAACGGGTGACTTGAGCAAATTCGCTGACGAGACACAAAAATAGACAAGATAATTGATTCAGGGGAATATGATACTAAACTCCAGGAGGATTTAGACAAGCTCATGTCGTGGTCAGAAAGTGGCAGATGAAGTTAAATGTAGATAAATGTAAAGTCCTGAAGTTCGGGAATGTAAATAACCCTGGTACTTATACACTAAATTCAGAACCTGGCCATACAGAATGTGAAAAGGACTCAGAACCTTTGGGTAGTGGTTCTCCGTTGTATATCTCTCAGAACCCACCGTATGCATGGCTTCCAGTGCCTAGAAGTGGATGCACGTTTACGTGTTCTCGTCAGTGAGTTTCCGTGTAGGGACGCATCGTCACTCCTCACGTCACTTGACGTTCTCCTTCCTGCAGACGCTAGATAGCGGGAATCCATTTTCGGAATCCGGAATTTTTTTTTTCGTGCGTAAAATTATATACGTGGAAAGCGTTGAATAGGAATATATTTAACGGCATTGACGTCATGTTGTGAAGCGAACTACGTCATTACATCTGGAAAACGGCCTTTTGAACGCATTTGTTCAGTGACCAAAATAAATGTTCAAAGTTTTAATATGAATATAATTTAAACGAAGAGTTGATGCATGTTACGTATTTATTCATGAATTATATATATATATATATATATATATATATATATATATATATATATATATATATATATATATATATATATATATATATATATATAATTATTATATATAACACATCGGTCGATTCCCACCAAGGCAGGGTGACCCACCAAGGCAGGGTGACCCACCAAGGCAGGGTGACCCACCAAGGCAGGGTGACCCACCAAGGCAGGGTGACCCACCAAGGCAGGGTGACCCACCAAGGCAGGGTGACCCACCAAGGCAGGGTGACCCACCAAGGCAGGGTGACCCACCAAGGCAGGGTGACCCACCAAGGCAGGGCGGCCCACCAAGGCAGGGTGACCCACCAAGGCAGGGTGACCCACCAAGGCAGGGTGACCCACCAAGGCAGGGCGGCCCACCAAGGCAGGGTGACCCACCAAGGCAGGGTGACCCACCAAGGCAGGGTGACCCACCAAGGCAGGGTGTCCCACCAAGGCAGGGTGTCCCACCAAGGCAGGGTGACCCACCAAGGCAGGGTGACCCACCAAGGCAGGGTGACCCACCAAGGCAGGGTGACCCACCAAGGCAGGGCGGCCCACCAAGGCAGGGTGACCCACCAAGGCAGGGTGACCCACCAAGGCAGGGTGACCCACCAAGGCAGGGTGTCCCACCAAGGCAGGGTGTCCCACCAAGGCAGGGTGTCCCACCAAGGCAGGGTGACCCACCAAGGCAGGGTGACCCACCAAGGCAGGGTGACCCACCAAGGTAGGGTGACCCACCAAGGCAGGGTGACCCACCAAGGCAGGGTGGCCCACCAAGGCAGGGTGACCCACCAAGGCAGGGTGGCCCACCAAGGCAGGGTGGCCCACCAAGGCAGGGTGGCCCACCAAGGCAGGGTGGCCCACCAAGGCAGGGTGGCCCACCAAGGCAGGGTGGCCTACCAAGGCAGGGTGGCCCACCAAGGCAGGGTGGCCCACCAAGGCAGGGTGGCCCACCAAGGCAGGGTGGCCCACCAAGGCAGGGTGGCCCACCAAGGCAGGGTGGCCCACCAAGGCAGGGTGGCCCACCAAGGCAGGGTGGCCCACCAAGGCAGGGTGACCCACCAAGGCAGGGTGGCCCACCAAGGCAGGGTGACCCACCAAGGCAGGGTGGCCCACCAAGGCAGGGTGGCCCACCAAGGCAGGGTGGCCCACCAAGGCAGGGTGGCCCGAAAAAGATAAGATTTCACCATCACTGTCTTGCCAGAAGGGTGCTTTACACTACAGTTTTTAAACTGCAACATTAACACCCCTCCTTCAGAGTGCAGGCACTGTACTTCCCATCTCCAGGACAAGTCCGGCCTGCCGGTTTCCCTGAATCTCTTTATAAATGTTACCTTGCTCACACTCCAACAGCACGTCAGGTATTGATAAATTAGACACATGTGCAACTCTTGGGTATCTTTATTGAGGAAACGTTTCGCCACACAGTGGCTTCATCAGTCCATACGTAGGAGAAACTTGAAGAACAGGAGGAGAATGAGGTAATCAGTCCCTCAACCTTGAGTCGATGTGTTCAGTCCATCAATCTTGAATAGAATACGGCATATGAGCGGAGAAGCAGCTTATAAACCGTATGGCAGGAGAGGTGCAGCAGTCATAGGTGGTGTCACATTTGTTCAATGTGGAAGTAGGTCGTGCCCAAGAATTAGGCAAGCGAAGAATTCCTAAGTATTAAGATCTTGGGCACGACCTACTTCCACATTGAACAAATGTGACACCACCTATGACTGCTGCACCTCTCCTGCCATACGGTTTATAAGCTGCTTCTCTGCTCATATGCCGTATTCTATTCAAGATTGATGGACTGAACACATCTACTCAAGGTTGAGGGACTGATTACCTCATTCTCCTCCTGTTCAAGTTTCTCCTACGTATGGACTGATGAAGCCACTGTGTGGCGAAACGTTTCCTCAATAAAGATACCCAAGAGTTGCACATGTGTCTAATTTATCAACATGTCGGTTCTCTGAACCATTCATCTACAAACACGTCAGGTATTAAAAACCATTTGTCTTCATTCACTCCTATCAACTACACTCACGCATAATTGCTGGAAGTCCAAGCCCCTTGTACACAAAACCTCCTTTACTCCCTCCCTCCAATATTTCCTAGGCCGACCACTACCCCTCCTCTCCCCCCATTACAGATTTATACACTCTCGAAGCCATTTTATTTTGTTCCATCCTCTCTACATGTCTGAACCATCTCAACAAGTCCTCCTCTGCCCTCTGGATAATAGTTTTGGTATTCCCGCACCTCCTCCTAACTTCCAAACTACGAATTCTCTGCATTATATTCACACCACACATTGCCCTCAGACACGACATCTCCACTGCCTCCAGCCTTCTCCTCGCTGCAACATTCACCCCTATGCTTCACACCCATATAAGAGTGTTGGTATAAATACTCTCATACATTCACCTCTGTTTCCACGGACAAAGTTCTTTGTCTCCACAGATTCCTAAGTGCACCACTCACCCTTTTCCGCTCATCAGTTCTATGATTCACTTCTCACACTTCTCATATATATATATATATATATATATATATATATATATATATATATATATATATATATATATATATATATATATATATATATATATATATATATAGAGAGAGAGAGAGAGAGAGAGAGAGAGAGAGAGAGAGAGAGAGAGAGAGAGAGAGAGAGAGAGAGAGAGAGAGAGCATAAAACCTGGTGAGCATGTGAGGGTGACACAAAACAAGGAAGACACACAAAACTTCTCACCTGCCGTCAACTGAACGAGGGTAAAAGGTGCCATTAGTGGAAGAGGATTTGCCGGTGTCCCAGAGGTGTGCGGGGAGGAGGAGGAGGAGGAGGAAGGGAAGAGGAAGGGAAGATGAGAAAGACGAAGAGAAAGAGAAGCAAGCAGGAGAATAAGGAGAAGAAAGATAAGGAATATATATACTGGTGAATCCGCTTGCAGTCTATTCTTGATTAATTTGCAACTGCATTTAAACGATTAAAATCGTGTATTATAGTTTATAAGGCTGTGTCATCAGCGTGAGAAGTAAAAATCACAATTTAATATCTGGGTGTGATTTTAATTTCAAAACAGAACAAACTCAGGGCTGGTTTCTGGGGGTATGAAATAGCCTAGACTGTTTTAATACCCAGGTATAGTCTGAGCTAGTCCAGTTTATACCCTGGGGTATAAAACAGGCTAGTCCATTTTAACCCCGGGTATAATCTGGGGAGGGGATATATTTTGGGTTGTTACACCGGCTCTGGGCTAATCTTCGCTGTTGACTTTGTTCAACCAGGCTGTGGCTGTTGGTGGCCAACTGGCTCACCTATCACTCATAGTCTGGCTGATCTGGCACTTTTAGGAGATGGTGATCCACTTTCCTTCTGAAAACTTCTCCATTTGTTCTAACAACATTTCTAATATCTGATGATAGCAGGTTGAAGAGTCTTGGACCACGCATGTTGACCCAGTGTTCTCTTATTGTGGATGTGATATGGTGATATCGACAAGTTGTAGGTAGACGACACCTAAACACTGATCAAGACATTAAGGAAATGCTTTGCCGCATTTGATTCTTCGGTCCTAATAAACAACTAAGACACTAGTATATAAGTGGTAGGAATCAGGTGGTAAACTGTGAGAGGTTTACGATGCAAATGATTTAGAATACCTGTAAGTTGAAGAGTGAGAAGCTTGTGCAACATTTGGGAATCTTGCCTAACCTATGGGCGTTACCTACTTACACAGGTGGATTTTTCCACTGGTGACTGCCTCCTGCTGCTTCAGCTCACCTGTCTGCAGTATATAAGCCCACTTTTCTCATATGCTGTGCTTTTCTCAAGACTGATGGACTGAATGCATCGACTCCAGGCTGAGGGACTGATTGTCTTAAACTGCTCCTCAACTTCCATAGTTTTTCTCTGTACGGGACTGAAGAAGCCATTGGTTGGCGAAACGTTTCCATCATAACGAATCCCAAATGTTGCAGAAGACGCTAGCATCAGTTACCACTGCAGATAAAGGTGGTGGTGTCGCCATCTTAAACAGTAACTACTACAGAAACAAAATGCTCTGTCTACTAATGGACCCAGACACCTACAAACATCTTACAAGCTAAGTGGACAACCTAACCAAAACTTTTCTTCAAGACTCGCCTCATTCTAGGAGACTCCGAATAAAGGAAGTTCTGCACAGCATCCCCAGCAACCCCCAGACCTGCCAGAATGTTACGGCCGAAGACTCACAAACTGGGAATTCCACCGAGACTCGTCTCCTCTGGAATAGGTAGTACTCTCCACTAAACTCACGGGGATTATAGCAGAACACATTTCTAAACTCTTGAGTACATATTAAACATTGATCCCTTAACTCGCACCCGCAACATTAACGTTAGGAACAGGAAACTCTCCAGCCTAGAAATGACATCGCTATTGACCAAGGTACCCATAACACAAACCATTGATCTCCGGCGCCGGAAAATTGACGACTTCCTCGACCTCCCTGTTCCAGCCAGCGATTTCATAGACCTTGTTTAACTGTGCGTTGGTCCTACATGTTTCTCTTTTTAAAAATTACCTTTCGACAGATTTTTGAACTTCCCACGGGTTCCCCAATTACTGCTGTCTTGGCAGACCTCTACATTAGAGCATCTCACAGTCTAACTGTTTTCCTCACTCTCTCCTCAATCACCTGCCTCCGTTTTGTTGACATACTACTCGTGAATCCTGTTCTCCATCACAAGCTCAGCCAGGTCGAGCCCTCAATCCAATTTACGATCGAAGTCGATGACACACACACTTATTTTCAGGTTCTCTGCAAAACTGACCAAGAGTTTCGTTTTAAAGTCTACCGCAAACCGATCAACACTATCTTCCCCACTTCTTCCATCACGATACCAAAACTAGACGTGGCGTTATTACAGGCTTCTTCTCCGTGCCCTCCGCATCTGCAACACTGAGTCACTTTAATGTTCTTTCATCCAACAAGTATTTTCTAAGCTTCATTATCGTCGTCATTTCATTAGATATTACAGATGCCGTGCATATAACATCTGGACGTGATACTACAGAAAGATACATTGCCAAACACGTCTCTTCTTTAGCACAGAATTCTAACTAACTACCACTGCGCCCTCTAAAAACAAGGACATCATCAGCCAGGGGCACCACGACTACGTTCATACCTCTGCAGATGTATACACAAGCCCTTGCAACGACTACAACCAAATATACATGAGCGAAGCATCCAGAGACCTCCAAACACGCATTACTGAACAATACGCAAGCAGAACGGACTGAAGAATCCTTGTTTTACACAAACTCCACAACTATTTAATTAAAAAGACGCACGGCTCATCGCCAAGGAGGAAGACACGCAGAGATAATTTCAACCATAACAACTAGTTCTTGTATTAATGTTGGTAGAATTACCAACAATATGTTAAGTAAAAGGACACAAGTGCACCTAATGTGACATTTTATTGTGGCAACGTTTCGCTCTCCAGGAGCTTTGTCAAGTCTTTACAAACGATGACTTAAGAAATCGTAATGACACGATTGCAAATAAACCATACCCCCGGCCGGGATTGAACCCGCGGTCATAGAGTCTCAAAACTCCAGCCCGTCGCGTTAGCCACTAGACCAGCTAGCCACAATAAGATTCATCCAACTAGGTATATTTCTACACCATAGGAAAGTTAGCACAGGCACCTCTGTGACCACAAATGCAAGTTTTTACAGACGAATCTCCAGCTAGCGTGGCCGTGACGAACTCTAGCTCAAGTCCCTTCACTGCCGTCAACATGACTTAAGAAATCGTAATGACACGATTGCAAATAAACCATACCCCCGGCCGGGATTGAACCCGCGGTCATAGAGTCTCAAAACTCCAGCCCGTCGCGTTAGCCACTAGACCAGCTAGCCACAATAAGATTCATCCAACTAGGTATATTTCTACACCATAGGAAAGTTAGCACAGGCACCTCTGTGACCACAAATGCAAGTTTTTACAGACGAATCTCCAGCTAGCGTGGCCGTGACGAACTCTAGCTCAAGTCCCTTCACTGCCGTCAACATGACTTAAGAAATCGTAATGACACGATTGCAAATAAACCATACCCCCGGCCGGGATTGAACCCGCGGTCATAGAGTCTCAAAACTCCAGCCCGTCGCGTTAGCCACTAGACCAGCTAGCCACAATAAGATTCATCCAACTAGGTATATTTCTACACCATAGGAAAGTTAGCACAGGCACCTCTGTGACCACAAATGCAAGTTTTTACAGACGAATCTCCAGCTAGCGTGGCCGTGACGAACTCTAGCTCAAGTCCCTTCACTGCCGTCAACATGACTTAAGAAATCGTAATGACACGATTGCAAATAAACCATACCCCCGGCCGGGATTGAACCCGCGGTCATAGAGTCTCAAAACTCCAGCCCGTCGCGTTAGCCACTAGACCAGCTAGCCACAATAAGATTCATCCAACTAGGTATATTTCTACACCATAGGAAAGTTAGCACAGGCACCTCTGTGACCACAAATGCAAGTTTTTACAGACGAATCTCCAGCTAGCGTGGCCGTGACGAACTCTAGCTCAAGTCCCTTCACTGCCGTCAACATGGCTAGCTGGTCTAGTGGCTAACGCGACGGGCTGGAGTTTTGAGACTCTATGACCGCGGGTTCAATCCCGGCCGGGGGTATGGTTTATTTGCAATCGTGTCATTACGATTTCTTAAGTCATGTTGACGGCAGTGAAGGGACTTGAGCTAGAGTTCGTCACGGCCACGCTAGCTGGAGATTCGTCTGTAAAAACTTGCATTTGTGGTCACAGAGGTGCCTGTGCTAACTTTCCTATGGTGTAGAAATATACCTAGTTGGATGAATCTTATTGTGGCTAGCTGGTCTAGTGGCTAACGCGACGGGCTGGAGTTTTGAGACTCTATGACCGCGGGTTCAATCCCGGCCGGGGGTATGGTTTATTTGCAATCGTGTCATTACGATTTCTTAAGTCATGTTGACGGCAGTGAAGGGACTTGAGCTAGAGTTCGTCACGGCCACGCTAGCTGGAGATTCGTCTGTAAAAACTTGCATTTGTGGTCACAGAGGTGCCTGTGCTAACTTTCCTATGGTGTAGAAATATACCTAGTTGGATGAATCTTATTGTGGCTAGCTGGTCTAGTGGCTAACGCGACGGGCTGGAGTTTTGAGACTCTATGACCGCGGGTTCAATCCCGGCCGGGGGTATGGTTTATTTGCAATCGTGTCATTACGATTTCTTAAGTCATGTTGACGGCAGTGAAGGGACTTGAGCTAGAGTTCGTCACGGCCACGCTAGCTGGAGATTCGTCTGTAAAAACTTGCATTTGTGGTCACAGAGGTGCCTGTGCTAACTTTCCTATGGTGTAGAAATATACCTAGTTGGATGAATCTTATTGTGGCTAGCTGGTCTAGTGGCTAACGCGACGGGCTGGAGTTTTGAGACTCTATGACCGCGGGTTCAATCCCGGCCGGGGGTATGGTTTTTTTACAAACGATGCGTGGACACAGAGGGTATATATAGGCTTAAAGTGAAGTGTAGGACGAGTGAAAAGGTTATAGAAACTATGGTTTGGAGAGCATAAAAATAGATTTGCGTAACCTGTTTTTATGCCACACTTTTGATACACTTATCTGCATTTAAGAACATAAGAACATAAGAACGAAGGAACACTGCAGAAGGCCTACTGGCCCATGCGAGGCAGGTCCAAGTCTCCTACCGGCTTAAGCCAATGCACCCAACCTAGTCAGGTCAGGTCACATTGACTTAAGGGAGGAACACGGCAACCGACCTGTTAGCACAAGCTATCAGGTCTAACTCACACCCACCCACATCTACTCATGTATTTATCCAACCTATTTTTAAAGCTACACAACGTTCTGGCCTCTATAACGGTACTTGGGAGTTTGTTCCACTCATCCACAACTCTATTACCAAACCAGTACTTTCCTATATCCTTCCTGAATCTGAATTTTTCCAACTTAAAACCATTGCTGCGAGTCCTGTCTAGGCTAGATATTTTCAGCACACTATTTACATCCCCTTTATTTATTCCTGTCTTCCATTTATACACCTCAATCATATCCCCCCTAATTCTACGTCTTTCTAGAGAGTGCAGTTTCAGGGCCCTTAGTCTATCCTCATAGGGAAGGTTTCTGATACATGGGATCATCTTTGTCATCCTCCTTTGTACATTTTCCAGAGAATTTATATCCATTCTGTAATACGGTGACCAAAACTGTGCAGCATAATCTAAATGAGGCCTAACCAAGGATGTATAGAGTTGAAGAACAACCTGAGGACTCTTATTATTTATGCTTCTTGATATGAAGCCAAGGATTCTATTAGCTTTATTGCGAACACTTATGCACTGTTGTCTTGGTTTCAGATTACTGCTAACCAGAACTCCTAAATCTTTTTCGCAATCCGTAATATTAAGATCTACATTATTTAGTTTATATGTGGCATGGTTATTGTCCTGTCCAACATTTAGAACTTTGCATTTGTCTATATTAAACTGCATCTGCCACTTCTCCGACCACTGCATCAGTCTATTCAAATCTTCCTGGAGTGCTCGAATGTCCTCGTCAGAATGAATTCGACGGCCTATTTTGGTGTCATCGGCAAACTTGCCGATGTCGCTCTTTATGCCCTCATCTATGTCGTTTATGTAGATTGTGAACAGCAGGGGGCCCAACACTGACCCCTGTGGAACACCGCTCGTGACGCTTCCCCACTCTGATTTCTCCCCATTTATGCAAACTCTCTGCTGCCTATTTGTCAACCATGCCTCTATCCAGGAAAAAATTTCTCCTCCTATTCCATGTGCTTTAATTTTCCTCAATAGTCTCTGATGTGGGACCCTGTCAAAAGCCTTACTGAAGTCCATATACACAATATCATATTGATTACCATGATCTACCTCCTCAAATACCTTAGTGAAAAAAGTTAATAAATTCGTAAGGCAGGAACGCCCCTTTGTAAAACCATGCTGAGATTCGTTGATTAATTTATGCTTTTCAAGATGGCTACGAACTGCCTCGGCAATTATTGATTCCATAAATTTTCCCACTATGGAGGTTAGGCTTATTGGTCTATAGTTCGAAGCTAAGGACCTGTCACCTGTTTTGAAAATAGGTATCACATTTGCCATTTTCCACTTATCTGGCACCATGCCAGTTTGTAGTGATATGTTGAAAAGATTAGCCAAAGGTGTGCTAAGCTCCTCTTTACATTCCTTTAGAACCCTTGCATACAGTTCATCAGGGCCTGGGGATTTGTTAGGTTTTAATTTATCTATTTGCCTAAGGACCATGTCACTTGTGACCCTAATAGTGCACAGTTTATTATCGTCCTGTTCTACATAATTTATCATTACTGGAATATCGCTGGTATCCTCCTGTGTAAAAACTGAGAGGAAGTATGTGTTAAAAATTCTACACATTTCCTTATCACTGTCAGTGAGCTGACCCGAGGAACTTTTGAGTGGGCCTATCTTGTCCCTGATCTTACTTCTGTATACCTGAAAGAATCCTTTTGGGTTAGTCTTCGATTCTTTTGCAACTTTAACCTCATAATCTCTTTTTGCTTTTCTAATTCCCTTTTTTATTTCTCTCTTTAACTGAATATATCGATTTCTTAATTGCCCCTCTCCTCTTTTGATTTGCCTATATATGCCTCTCTTTTGACCAATCAGATATTTTAATCTATTGTTCATCCATTTAGGATCATTTTTGTTTGATCTGATTTCCCTATTTGGAACATAATTTGACTGAGCAGCTAGAACTATGCCCTGGAAAGCATCATATCGGCAACCATCACCACCTACCTGACCCTTAGTCAGGTCATTCCAGTTCAGCCCACCTAAGTAATTTTTCAGTCCTATGAAATCAGCCAAGCGAAAGTCAGGGACGGAGACTTGATTGCCATTATTAGGGGAATTCCATGATATATTAAAACTGAGTGATTTGTGATCACTCTCCCCAAGCTCATCATTAACCTCAAGATTATTAATTAGTGTTTCCCTACTGGCAAGAACCAAGTCAAGGAGGTTATTTCCCCTAGTTGGCTCTGTCACAAACTGTTTTAAAAAACAATCCTGGATCGTATCAAGAAAGTCACCCGACTCTAAATTTCCTGTCAAATTGCTCCAGTCAATCTGTCTATAGTTGAAATCTCCCATTAGCACAACATTTTCGTATGTAGATGCCTTACGAATTTCGTCCCATAGAAGTTTACTGCACTCCCTATCAAGATTTGGGGCCCTGTAAATCACACCCAAAATTAGTTTTTCTCGGCCCTCGAGAAGCTGTAACCAAACAGATTCAGTGGCTGACGCTTCTAATTTAATATCTTGTCTAACACAACAATTTAAATTGTCTCTGACATACATCGCTACTCCACCACCTTTCCTGTTGACCCTGTCAGTGTGGAATAATTTATAGCCTTGTATGTGACATTCAGAGGGCATCTCTCTATCTTTCAGATTGAGCCAGGTCTCTGTTATAGCAATAATATCTATGTTTCCTGCACTTGCAATTAATCTTAGCTCATCTATCTTATTTCTAACACTCCTGCTATTAGTATAGTAAACCTTAAGGGAGCTAGTCCCTTGCTGCCCTCTGCTGTCCCCCTTTGTTTGCTGACCTGTTCTATTGTCTTTATTTATAACTTCATGCTGAATGCCTTTTATACATTTACTGTTTCCAACCCTAGTGTTGCAACCTGCTTGTTTCCCACACACACCCATACCTCTATCTTCCATCAGTTTAAAATCATAGGCATTTCACCAATGGCCTTCTCAATCGAGTCTGCAAGTGCTACCACCCCTGACCCAGAGAGATGTACCCCATCCCTTGCATACATATCATGTTTGCCATAAAAGTTGTTCCAGTTGTCAATGAATGGGATTGCAAGTTCCTTGCAGTATCTGTCTAGCCAGCAATTTACACCAATTGCCCTAGACAACCATTCATTTCCTACTCCCCTTCTAGGCAAGATGCTACATATGATTGGGATCCCTCCCTTAGACTTAATGAAATCTATAGCTGACCTGTACTTATCTAGCAGCTCTTCTCTCCTACCCTTCCCAATATCATTTCCTCCAGCACTGAGACAGATAATGGGCTTGTTCCCATTACCTGACATGATATTATCCAGCCTGTTGACAATGTCCCCAACACCAGCTCCAGGGAAGCACACTATCTCTCATCTTCTTATTCCTATTACAAAAAGCACGGTCAATATATCTTACCTGAGAGTCACCAACCACAAGAATGCACTTACCTTCATTAGCAGGGGCAGTAGTACCCTTACCTTCACTGGCCACTGAAGTACATTCATCCTGGAGAACAGAGAAGCGATTTCCTACCTTCAGATCTTCACTCTTAACTTTCCTTACTCTGATGCGCCTGCCATTACTGTGAACAACTCGCCACTTGTAGCAGGTGCTGGGCTGCACCTCACTGCTGGTAGCCGTTGCTACCTCCCCAACTACAGCCTCCTTACAGCGAGAGACAGACTGCACCTCACTGCTAGAAGTCTCATTCCCCACAACTCCAGCCACCTCACACTCTCTCCCAGACCCATTGAGGTGGACCTTCAGCCTCCTAATCTCCTCCTGGAGAAGCAAGACCTCCTCCTTCAACTCTCCAACCTCAGTTTTTAAAACACTGCAGAAGCAAGCCATGCTTTGTAACCGTCCACGCTAATCCCCAAAGCAGCTCAGGGTCTGTGACCTCACGTGACGACTGACCACTGACATTTTGCAGTGCACTTGCGAGTCCTAATCTTGCTAACCTGTCACTACGTTCATTTTTCTTACGAGGTTTCCAACGTCATTTTCCTAACGTTCCCTCCAACTTTACAATTACTTTAAGGATAGGTACCGCGGCTGGCAGCGCAGTGGTTGTGCGTAAACAAGATATGTTTAAATTCACACAAGTTATTGTTCATGTTGCGTTATCTTTCTCGCGCCTGAGTGGTCAGGCTTTTCTGTACCTGATTGTCGCTTATTTTTCAAAGCTGTGTGTTAGAATCACCAACCCTTTACAATGTTTTATCTCCATCTACAGTTCACAGTCTCTTTTAGCTTCCTCCTCCCACACAACAGTCACAGCTTCCTCCATCCTACTCTAATCTACCAAGGTTCTCAGCTTCCTCTTCCTCTCATCTACTAAGGTTCACATCTTCCTCTCATCTACTAAGGTTCACATCTTCCTCTCATCTACCAAGGTTCACATCTTCCTCTCATCTACTAAGGTTCACATCTTCCTCTCATCTACCAAGGTTCACATCTTCCTCTCATCTACCAAGGTTCACATCTTCCTCTCATCTACCAAGGTTCACATCTTCCTCTCATCTACCAAGGTTCACATCTTCCTCTCATCTACCAAGGTTCACATCTTCCTCTCATCTACCAAGGTTCACATCTTCCTCTCATCTACTAAGGTTCACATCTTCCTCTCATCTACCAAGGTTCACATCTTCCTCTCATCTACCAAGGTTCACATCTTCCTCTCATCTACCAAGGTTCACATCTTCCTCTCATCTACCAAGGTTCACATCTTCCTCTCATCTACCAAGGTTCACATCTTCCTCTCATCTACCAAGGTTCACATCTTCCTCTCATCTACCAAGGTTCACATCTCCCTCTCATCTACCAAGGTTCACATCTTCATCTACCAAGGTTTACGTCATCCTCGCCCTCTAAGCACCGACACAAGTCATGTCCTAAAAAACGGAGCATCAGGTAAAGCGTCGGCTTCTTCCCCAAACTGTTGACAAAATTATGCTAAACGAGAAAAGTTTTTTGCTAGGGATTTTTTTTTTTTTTTTTTTACAGAGTGAGGTAATACTTTAAGCTCCTTCTGACATATTTTTTTCAGAATTTAAGAAAATGAAGAGATTTGTTTACGAGATTTTAACATTGGTAAACTAACCTTGAATGCAATACAAGTGATATAATTTTTAGTTTAGTCTTTTGAAAGGAACAAGTGTATAATATCGCCTCGTCCACTGCTGTAGCCTGGTATTTCCTGAAGAATTCCAAGTGCGTTTGTATAAGAGATTATTACGCTGAGCGTCCGCCATACTGCCGGTCAAGCGCGTGCTACCAAAATTAAGCTTACCTCTCGTATGTAGTGAGGAAATGTTTGTTTGAGGGATTTTGAGATGCCTGATATTTGCTGCTGTGTTGTGGGTTGTTCCAAGAGGAGTAGTAGAAAGAGTGCATGAATCCATCCAGCCTTCTCTCTACCTCTCTCTCCCCCTCCTTCTCTACTTCACAGATCCTCCCTCCCTCCTTCCTACTCCATCCTTCCTTCCTTCCTTCCCAATCCCTCCCCTCCCTGAAATCTTTCATCCCAAGACAATTTGTTTTTACGTCCCTCTATACTCCTGTGAGGAACTAGAATGGCGACCTTATAATTCACCTGTTTTTTTCTGTTTATATTTTATTGCCTCATTTCCCTGTTTTTTTCCTTCTCTTGCTCCCATAACTTCCCTCCCTGCCTCGCCTCATCATCTCCCTGCCGTGATCTTCCTCATCCCAACAGCTGTTATAGTCCAGACAGGTACAGTACGAGTAAACTTAACCACTGTCGGGTTACAATTACGATAGGTAAGGTTTGTCAGGAAACAGGGCAAGTGTTTCCTAACGCTGGTCTAAAGACATAAGATGACCCGCAGCTGGATCTTTTGGTCATCTGACTGAGGCCTTCCGCTGGCTTACCCCTCCACCCCCTTTAAAAATTATGGTATATCACAGTTTTCTGGCGTATCAGGAAGGGTGGCGGGATTACAGCTGACTATAGGATAATACCACACACATATTTATAATATATGGAAGAGCCCAATTATATTGATAAATTAGACACATGTGCAACTCTTGGGTAAAGATACCCAAGAGTTGCACATGTGTCTAATTTATCAACATGTCGGTTCTCTGAACCATTCATCTACAAGCCCAATTATATTGTCAGTGTGGAGACCCATAGCCTCTGAGATGTAGATAGACTTCGAAGAAAAATTTTGATTATTTCTCCTGGTTTGAATATTCTACTATTATCACCCCATTATTAATAACTGCAGATATACGGTGTAGAGAAGAGGCTGTAACAGGAGTTACATGGTAGGCCCCGCCTCTCCTGTCTTCAAGATTATATTTTTATCTGTGCCTCACTTTTGACAGTATACAAGTCTCTATACTGCTGCTTTAGCTTCATAATGTTCCAAACTCTGGAGCAAAACTTCTCCAGGCTGAGGGACTGACCCCCTAAAAACTAAGTCTTCAAGGATGGTGGACTGATTATATCGTTTTTACATCTCTACTGCTTCTGCTCCCTCCTATATGCGCGACTGAAGAAGCCTACTGTGTAGGAGAAACGTTTCGGAATAAAGATACCTAAATATTGCACGTTCTGATACGGGTCTGCCTCGTATGGGCCAGTAGGCCTGTTGCAGTGTTCCCCCATTCTCAAGATCAAGAGAGTAGGTAAGACCCCATGTGGGGTCAGCTGGGAAGACGGGATAGGCGAAGAACAGCGGTGGAAAGGAGTGTCCACAGTCGAAGAAAAAAGCTAGGGTTGAACCCAGGTGCTAGGCGCTCGAGGGACCAACTTCGAGAACACAGGAAGAGCAGCTGTGTATGCATCGGTCTTATACTCTAGTAGAAATTTCAGGCATCATAAACAGCAGGACCCAATACACACTTAGCTGTGCACGACCCGCAAATTCAGTGTAGATTCTGTCATGCACAGACACACACGCTCAGACCTCATGAGCTGGAACAAGTCCGAATATAATGAACAAATGATAGATCAAGAAGAATAAAGAGGCACAATACCGTGACTGGAACAATACACAAATAACCCGCACATGGGAGAAGGAAAGTTAAAAACGACGTTTCGGTTCTACTTGGACCATTATCGAGGCAGAAATTATTCAAACCAGCAACACCAGCAAGCGGAATCCAGGTCCACTTCGTCTCGCCCTCCCACAACACTTTATTGCAGTACAACATGTACAGTAACAATAAGGTTTATTGCAACTAACGTTTGTTGCAATATTACTCTTAAGCAACTTTGTTCACTGCAATGTGCAAAACCTTTTCTTTCATCACGTTGGGAGTGGCGTTTTGAATGTTATACAGACGATGCAAAGCTATCTTTACTTTCAAAAAGATATCTTTACTTTCACAATGAAGTCAGAGAAAAGCAAATGAAAGAACTTGTATAAAAGTAATATGATTTTTCCAGTTCTGTTTACTCGAGAGAGTTGCAATTGACGCTTGTTTGGCTGAGTACACACGAGGGTGCTGGTGTGAGGGACGGGGTGCTGGTGTGAGGGACGGGGTGCTGGTGTGAAGGAGAGGGGTGCTGGTGTGACGGAGAGGGGTGCTGGTGTGAGGGACGGGGTGCTGGTGTGACGGAGAGGGGTGCTGGTGTGACGGAGAGGGGTGCTGGTGTGAGGGACGGGGTGCTGGTGTGACGGAGAGGGGTGCTGGTGTGACGGAGAGGGGTGCTGGTGTGAGGGACGGGGTGCTGGTGTGACGGAGAGGGGTGCTGGTGTGACGGAGAGGGGTGCTGGTGTGAGGGACGGGGTGCTGGTGTGACGGAGAGGGGTGCTGGTGTGACGGAGAGGGGTGCTGGTGTGAAGGACGGGGTGCTGGTGTGACGGAGAGGGGTGCTGGTGTGACGGAGAGGGGTGCTGGTGTGAAGGACGGGGTGCTGGTGTGACGGAGAGGGGTGCTGGTGTGACGGAGGGGAGTGCTGGTGTGACGGAGAGGGGTGCTGGTGTGACGGAGGGGAGTGCTGGTGTGATGGAGGAGGTGCTGGTGTGACGGAGGGGAGTGCTGGTGTGACGGAGGAGGTGCTGGTGTGACGGAGGGGAGTGCTGGTGTGAAGGAGAGGGGTGCTGGTGTGACGGAGAGGGGTGCTGGTGTGAAGGAGAGGGGTGCTGGTGTGACGGAGAGGGGTGCTGGTGTGAAGGAGGGGAGTGCTGGTGTGAGGGAGGGGGGTGCTGGTGTGACGGAGAGGGGTGCTGGTGTGAAGGAGGGGAGTGCTGGTGTGACGGAGGGGAGTGCTGGTGTGACGGAGAGGGGTGCTGGTGTGACGGAGGGGAGTGCTGGTGTGATGGAGGAGGTGCTGGTGTGACGGAGGGGAGTGCTGGTGTGACGGAGGAGGTGCTGGTGTGACGGAGGGGAGTGCTGGTGTGATGGAGGAGGTGCTGGTGTGACGGAGGGGAGTGCTGGTGTGACGGAGGGGAGTGCTGGTGTGACGGAGGGGAGTGCTGGTGTGACGGAGGGGAGTGCTGGTGTGACGGAGGAGGTGCTGGTGTGACGGAGGGGAGTGCTGGTGTGATGGAGGAGGTGCTGGTGTGACGGAGGGGAGTGCTGGTGTGACGGAGGGGAGTGCTGGTGTGACGGAGGGGAGTGCTGGTGTGACGGAGGGGAGTGCTGGTGTGACGGAGGGGAGTGCTGGTGTGATGGAGGAGGTGCTGGTGTGACGGAGGGGAGTGCTGGTGTGACGGAGGGGAGTGCTGGTGTGACGGAGGGGAGTGCTGGTGTGACGGAGGGGAGTGCTGGTGTGACGGAGGGGAGTGCTGGTGTGATGGAGGAGGTGCTGGTGTGACGGAGGGGAGTGCTGGTGTGACGGAGGGGAGTGCTGGTATGACGGAGGAGGTGCTGGTGTGACGGAGGGGAGTTCTAGTGTGATGGAGGAGGTGCTGGTGTGACGGAGGGGAGTGCTGGTGTGATGGAGGAGGTGCTAGTGTGACGGAGGGGAGTGCTAGTGTGACGGAGGGGAGTGCTAGTGTGACGGAGGGGAGTGCTAGTGTGACGGAGGGGAGTGCTAGTGTGACGGAGGGGAGTGCTAGTGTGACGGAGGGGAGTGCTAGTGTGACGGAGGGGAGTGCTAGTGTGACGGAGGGGAGTGCTAGTGTGACGGAGGGGAGTGCTAGTGTGACGGAGGGGAGTGCTGGTGTGACGGAGGGGAGTGCTGGTGTGACGGAGGGGAGTGCTAGTGTGACGGAGGGGAGTGCTAGTGTGACGGAGGGGAGTGCTAGTGTGACGGAGGGGAGTGCTAGTGTGACGGAGGGGAGTGCTAGTGTGACGGAGGGGAGTTCTAGTGTGACGGAGGGGAGTGCTAGTGTGACGGAGGGGAGTGCTAGTGTGACGGAGGGGAGTGCTAGTGTGACGGAGGGGAGTGCTAGTGTGACGGAGGGGAGTGCTAGTGTGACGGAGGGGAGTGCTGGTGTGACGGAGGGGAGTGCTAGTGTGAAGGACAGGGAAAGACCAAGAGTAGAGGAAGGAAAAGCAGGAAGACTGTAAACTGATGTTCGGCCTGAGAAGAAAACTGGCAGCCACTGCTCCTGGGTCGTCTTGTAAGAAGAAAACTGGCAGCCACTGCTCCTGGGTCGTCTTGTAAGAAGAAAACTGGCAGCCACTGCTCCTGGGTCGTCTTGTAAGAAGAAAACTGGCAGCCACTGCTCCTGGGTCGTCTTGTAAGAAGAAAACTGGCAGCCACTGCTCCTGGGTCGTCTTGTAAGAAGAAAACTGGCAGCCACTGCTCCTGGGTCGTCTTGTAAGAAGAAAACTGGCAGCCACTGCTCCTGGGTCGTCTTGTAAGAAGAAAACTGGCAGCCACTGCTCCTGGGTCGTCTTGTAAGAAGAAAACTGGCAGCCACTGCTCCTGGGTCGTCTTGTAAGAAGAAAACTGGCAGCCACTGCTCCTGGGTCGTCTTGTAAGAAGAAAACTGGCAGCCACTGCTCCTGGGTCGTCTTGTAAGAAGAAAACTGGCAGCCACTGCTCCTGGGTCGTCTTGTAAGAAGAAAACTGGCAGCCACTGCTCCTGGGTCGTCTTGTAAGAAGAAAACTGGCAGCCACTGCTCCTGGGTCGTCTTGTAAGAAGAAAACTGGCAGCCACTGCTCCTGGGTCGTCTTGTAAGAAGAAAACTGGCAGCCACTGCTCCTGGGTCGTCTTGTAAGAAGAAAACTGGCAGCCACTGCTCCTGGGTCGTCTTGTAAGAAGAAAACTGGCAGCCACTGCTCCTGGGTCGTCTTGTAAGAAGAAAACTGGCAGCCACTGCTCCTGGGTCGTCTTGTAAGAAGAAAACTGGCAGCCACTGCTCCTGGGTCGTCTTGTAAGAAGAAAACTGGCAGCCACTGCTCCTGGGTCGTCTTGTAAGAAGAAAACTGGCAGCCACTGCTCCTGGGTCGTCTTGTAAGAAGAAAACTGGCAGCCACTGCTCCTGGGTCGTCTTGTAAGAAGAAAACTGGCAGCCACTGCTCCTGGGTCGTCTTGTAAGAAGAAAACTGGCAGCCACTGCTCCTGGGTCGTCTTGTAAGAAGAAAACTGGCAGCCACTGCTCCTGGGTCGTCTTGTAAGAAGAAAACTGGCAGCCACTGCTCCTGGGTCGTCTTGTAAGAAGAAAACTGGCAGCCACTGCTCCTGGGTCGTCTTGTAAGAAGAAAACTGGCAGCCACTGCTCCTGGGTCGTCTTGTAAGAAGAAAACTGGCAGCCACTGCTCCTGGGTCGTCTTGTAAGAAGAAAACTGGCAGCCACTGCTCCTGGGTCGTCTTGTAAGAAGAAAACTGGCAGCCACTGCTCCTGGGTCGTCTTGTAAGAAGAAAACTGGCAGCCACTGCTCCTGGGTCGTCTTGTAAGAAGAAAACTGGCAGCCACTGCTCCTGGGTCGTCTTGTAAGAAGAAAACTGGCAGCCACTGCTCCTGGGTCGTCTTGTAAGAAGAAAACTGGCAGCCACTGCTCCTGGGTCGTCTTGTAAGAAGAAAACTGGCAGCCACTGCTCCTGGGTCGTCTTGTAAGAAGAAAACTGGCAGCCACTGCTCCTGGGTCGTCTTGTAAGAAGAAAACTGGCAGCCACTGCTCCTGGGTCGTCTTGTAAGAAGAAAACTGGCAGCCACTGCTCCTGGGTCGTCTTGTAAGAAGAAAACTGGCAGCCACTGCTCCTGGGTCGTCTTGTAAGAAGAAAACTGGCAGCCACTGCTCCTGGGTCGTCTTGTAAGAAGAAAACTGGCAGCCACTGCTCCTGGGTCGTCTTGTAAGAAGAAAACTGGCAGCCACTGCTCCTGGGTCGTCTTGTAAGAAGAAAACTGGCAGCCACTGCTCCTGGGTCGTCTTGTAAGAAGAAAACTGGCAGCCACTGCTCCTGGGTCGTCTTGTAAGAAGAAAACTGGCAGCCACTGCTCCTGGGTCGTCTTGTAAGAAGAAAACTGGCAGCCACTGCTCCTGGGTCGTCTTGTAAGAAGAAAACTGGCAGCCACTGCTCCTGGGTCGTCTTGTAAGAAGAAAACTGGCAGCCACTGCTCCTGGGTCGTCTTGTAAGAAGAAAACTGGCAGCCACTGCTCCTGGGTCGTCTTGTAAGAAGAAAACTGGCAGCCACTGCTCCTGGGTCGTCTTGTAAGAAGAAAACTGGCAGCCACTGCTCCTGGGTCGTCTTGTAAGAAGAAAACTGGCAGCCACTGCTCCTGGGTCGTCTTGTAAGAAGAAAACTGGCAGCCACTGCTCCTGGGTCGTCTTGTAAGAAGAAAACTGGCAGCCACTGCTCCTGGGTCGTCTTGTAAGAAGAAAACTGGCAGCCACTGCTCCTGGGTCGTCTTGTAAGAAGAAAACTGGCAGCCACTGCTCCTGGGTCGTCTTGTAAGAAGAAAACTGGCAGCCACTGCTCCTGGGTCGTCTTGTAAGAAGAAAACTGGCAGCCACTGCTCCTGGGTCGTCTTGTAAGAAGAAAACTGGCAGCCACTGCTCCTGGGTCGTCTTGTAAGAAGAAAACTGGCAGCCACTGCTCCTGGGTCGTCTTGTAAGAAGAAAACTGGCAGCCACTGCTCCTGGGTCGTCTTGTAAGAAGAAAACTGGCAGCCACTGCTCCTGGGTCGTCTTGTAAGAAGAAAACTGGCAGCCACTGCTCCTGGGTCGTCTTGTAAGAAGAAAACTGGCAGCCACTGCTCCTGGGTCGTCTTGTAAGAAGAAAACTGGCAGCCACTGCTCCTGGGTCGTCTTGTAAGAAGAAAACTGGCAGCCACTGCTCCTGGGTCGTCTTGTAAGAAGAAAACTGGCAGCCACTGCTCCTGGGTCGTCTTGTAAGAAGAAAACTGGCAGCCACTGCTCCTGGGTCGTCTTGTAAGAAGAAAACTGGCAGCCACTGCTCCTGGGTCGTCTTGTAAGAAGAAAACTGGCAGCCACTGCTCCTGGGTCGTCTTGTAAGAAGAAAACTGGCAGCCACTGCTCCTGGGTCGTCTTGTAAGAAGAAAACTGGCAGCCACTGCTCCTGGGTCGTCTTGTAAGAAGAAAACTGGCAGCCACTGCTCCTGGGTCGTCTTGTAAGAAGAAAACTGGCAGCCACTGCTCCTGGGTCGTCTTGTAAGAAGAAAACTGGCAGCCACTGCTCCTGGGTCGTCTTGTAAGAAGAAAACTGGCAGCCACTGCTCCTGGGTCGTCTTGTAAGAAGAAAACTGGCAGCCACTGCTCCTGGGTCGTCTTGTAAGAAGAAAACTGGCAGCCACTGCTCCTGGGTCGTCTTGTAAGAAGAAAACTGGCAGCCACTGCTCCTGGGTCGTCTTGTAAGAAGAAAACTGGCAGCCACTGCTCCTGGGTCGTCTTGTAAGAAGAAAACTGGCAGCCACTGCTCCTGGGTCGTCTTGTAAGAAGAAAACTGGCAGCCACTGCTCCTGGGTCGTCTTGTAAGAAGAAAACTGGCAGCCACTGCTCCTGGGTCGTCTTGTAAGAAGAAAACTGGCAGCCACTGCTCCTGGGTCGTCTTGTAAGAAGAAAACTGGCAGCCACTGCTCCTGGGTCGTCTTGTAAGAAGAAAACTGGCAGCCACTGCTCCTGGGTCGTCTTGTAAGAAGAAAACTGGCAGCCACTGCTCCTGGGTCGTCTTGTAAGAAGAAAACTGGCAGCCACTGCTCCTGGGTCGTCTTGTAAGAAGAAAACTGGCAGCCACTGCTCCTGGGTCGTCTTGTAAGAAGAAAACTGGCAGCCACTGCTCCTGGGTCGTCTTGTAAGAAGAAAACTGGCAGCCACTGCTCCTGGGTCGTCTTGTAAGAAGAAAACTGGCAGCCACTGCTCCTGGGTCGTCTTGTAAGAAGAAAACTGGCAGCCACTGCTCCTGGGTCGTCTTGTAAGAAGAAAACTGGCAGCCACTGCTCCTGGGTCGTCTTGTAAGAAGAAAACTGGCAGCCACTGCTCCTGGGTCGTCTTGTAAGAAGAAAACTGGCAGCCACTGCTCCTGGGTCGTCTTGTAAGAAGAAAACTGGCAGCCACTGCTCCTGGGTCGTCTTGTAAGAAGAAAACTGGCAGCCACTGCTCCTGGGTCGTCTTGTAAGAAGAAAACTGGCAGCCACTGCTCCTGGGTCGTCTTGTAAGAAGAAAACTGGCAGCCACTGCTCCTGGGTCGTCTTGTAAGAAGAAAACTGGCAGCCACTGCTCCTGGGTCGTCTTGTAAGAAGAAAACTGGCAGCCACTGCTCCTGGGTCGTCTTGTAAGAAGAAAACTGGCAGCCACTGCTCCTGGGTCGTCTTGTAAGAAGAAAACTGGCAGCCACTGCTCCTGGGTCGTCTTGTAAGAAGAAAACTGGCAGCCACTGCTCCTGGGTCGTCTTGTAAGAAGAAAACTGGCAGCCACTGCTCCTGGGTCGTCTTGTAAGAAGAAAACTGGCAGCCACTGCTCCTGGGTCGTCTTGTAAGAAGAAAACTGGCAGCCACTGCTCCTGGGTCGTCTTGTAAGAAGAAAACTGGCAGCCACTGCTCCTGGGTCGTCTTGTAAGAAGAAAACTGGCAGCCACTGCTCCTGGGTCGTCTTGTAAGAAGAAAACTGGCAGCCACTGCTCCTGGGTCGTCTTGTAAGAAGAAAACTGGCAGCCACTGCTCCTGGGTCGTCTTGTAAGAAGAAAACTGGCAGCCACTGCTCCTGGGTCGTCTTGTAAGAAGAAAACTGGCAGCCACTGCTCCTGGGTCGTCTTGTAAGAAGAAAACTGGCAGCCACTGCTCCTGGGTCGTCTTGTAAGAAGAAAACTGGCAGCCACTGCTCCTGGGTCGTCTTGTAAGAAGAAAACTGGCAGCCACTGCTCCTGGGTCGTCTTGTAAGAAGAAAACTGGCAGCCACTGCTCCTGGGTCGTCTTGTAACTCATCTTTCATCTGTTCAAGGCGCCCTCATCAGTCACTCAATTCCCTATATTTATTTTTTTTACGACAGTGCAATGTTGCCTCTGGTTAAGAGAACAGGTTGGCCCTTAACGCCAATGTGATAAAAATGTGGGTGAAGATAGCAACGTAAAGTTCAAGGCAACGAGTGGCTTCAGCTTAGCCTGGTTGGCTGCAAGAGTAACAAGTCCGTCTCAATATTAGCAGACGGAGGACCGAGCCTCCGCCCCCCCCTCCTCGCACTGAATGGCCCCACACGGATTTTGCGCATCATATACATTGTAAATTCAGCCCACAAGCAGACACAACGTGGAAAGAGGTACAGTATGTATACTATCACTGTCAATGCACTGGCTTCAGTGACGCGGAAGTTAGTTGACAGTGTAGCGACAGAATCAACAGTAGAGCCTTTGAGAAACACGATGAAGATTCCATCGGAGAAGTTATTACGGTCTTCTATGAGATTTCCTCTTTCCCTCCCTCTCTCTCCTCCCTCTCTGATCAGTGAGCATCACACTTTGGTGTACTGAGATGAGCGTTTATTAATATTCGAGTCATTCAGGTGAGCTTTCTCTAGGAAGATGCACTTCAGAAAGCTTACATGTGTGAGACACGCTGTGTAATTCTATAAGAATATAAAGGAACACTGCCGTAGGCCTACTGGCCGGTCACAGGCAGGTCTTTATGCAATCAGGACCATCTAACTGGAAAAATTGTCTAACACATTCTTCTTGTGTATTTCTATACATATTCCTCCATTTTCTCGAGTAATTTATAAGTTACTTTTCGCCTTTTTTTTACTAAGATAATAATCTTTATTTCTACGAGTACATGATACAACTTAAACAGACCATTGCTCAAAATCATTGACATACTATATAGAAAGTCCCTGGTTATGCAGAGCATTTCGGGCAACTTAGGTTAATTTTGTTCCCAGGATGGAAGGCTAACACCCAGGTACCTACTTACTACTAGATGATCAGGAACAGTAGGTATCTTAAGCAAACACCACCAATGTTTCCACCAGTACCGGGGATCGAACCACGGACTTCATTGTGAGCTGAGTTCACTACTAACCGAGCTACGGGATACATTGTTAATAGACTTTCTTTCCTCTCTCCACAGGGGTGGTTGGTGCTGTATTTCCACGGCTGGTCGTGGCGTTGTCACGGCTTATGCTGGCTACGACGACAGATGGCCCCACCCCGACGACTAGACGACCTCTCCCTGCCCCTCACAGCCCGCTACGACCACGACCTCGCCCACCAGCCTCTCCTCCCACCCCACGCCCACCCAGCAGTCGCCCACCCAGCATCCGCCCCCCACCACACCGTCACCGTGGCTCCCCCAGCGATGTCATCTCCCCCAGTACACCCAGAAGAATTCCCCCTCCAGCCTCTATTTCCCCTACACGAGCGCCGTGAAACCTACTGAACCTCATCGAAGCTTCCGCGCCCATTCAGCGGAGGCTTCGTCGAAGCTATTGAGAGAGAGGAAGCTTTTATAATGTATAATGCTACGCTAGTTAGGATTGTGAATCCTCGTCACTGCGGCAGTGACCAGGGCAGTCACTGCGGCAGTGACCAGGGCAGTCATTGCTCCAGTGACCAGAGCAGTTACTGCGGCAGTGACCAGGGCAGTCATTGTGGCAGTGACCAGAGCAGTTACTGCGGCAGTGACCAGGGCAGTCAGTGCTCCACTGATCTGGACAGTCACTGCGGCAGTGACCAGGGCAGTGATAGAGGCAGTTACTACTCCATGAGGCTGACCTGAAGGCAAGAAATCACTCAGATTATGTAAGGAATATACCTACTGTTTTTTTCTGGTGTGGTTAACACCGCAGCCACTGTTACATTATGAAATACCACAACCACTGTTTGACATCATCCACCACCACTGACATTATCCAATACCAATACCATTAACATTATCCAACACCACTGACATCAAACACCATGGTCTCATTAACCACTGGAACATTACCAACCAACCACCGTGACACCGAACACCGACAAATGACATCAACCACAAAGACAATCACAGTGAAAACTATTGTTAAACCCAGTGACGTACATTAACCACTGTGATACCAAACACCACTGTGACAGCCACCACCTAACACCCCTACCACTGACTACCCACTAACCAAACACCAGTGGGTAATAGAGGTATTCTTAGCAGAAACTGCTGACTAGAATACAGCTGTATATACACTGCATACAGTGGCAGATGCTGTTGTATTATACAGTATGCCACTAGTGGCACCACGAGAGTGCCACTGACTAACACCACGAGAGTGCCACTGACTCGCCAATACCACGAGAGTGCCACTGACTCGCCAATACCACGAGAGTGCCACTGACTCGCCAACACCACGAGAGTGCCACTGACTCGCCAACACCACGAGAGTGCCACTGACTCGCCAACACCACGAGAGTGCCACTGACTCGCCAACACCACGAGAGTGCCACTGACTCGCCAACACCACGAGAGTGCCACTGACTCGCCAACACCACGAGAGTGCCACTGACTCGCCAACACCACGAGAGTGCCACTGACTCGCCAACACCACGAGAGTGCCACTGACTCGCCAACACCACGAGAGTGCCACTGACTCACCAACACCACGAGAGTGCCACTGACTCACCAACACCACGAGAGTGCCACTGACTCACCAACACCACGAGAGTGCCACTGACTCACCAACACCACGAGAGTGCCACTGACTCACCAACACCACGAGAGTGCCACTGACTCACCAACACCACGAGAGTGCCACTGACTCACCAACACCACGAGAGTGCCACTGACTCACCAACACCACGAGAGTGCCACTGACTCACCAACACCACGAGAGTGCCACTGACTCACCAACACCACGAGAGTGCCACTGACTCACCAACACCACGAGAGTGCCACTGACTCACCAACACCACGAGAGTGCCACTGACTCACCAACACCACGAGAGTGCCACTGACTCACCAACACCACGAGAGTGCCACTGACTCACCAACACCACGAGAGTGCCACTGACTCACCAACACCACGAGAGTGCCACTGACTCACCAACACCACGAGAGTGCCACTGACTCACCAACACCACGAGAGTGCCACTGACTCACCAACACCACGAGAGTGCCACTGACTCACCAACACCACGAGAGTGCCACTGACTCACCAACACCACGAGAGTGCCACTGACTCACCAACACCACGAGAGTGCCACTGACTCACCAACACCACGAGAGTGCCACTGACTCACCAACACCACGAGAGTGCCACTGACTCACCAACACCACGAGAGTGCCACTGACTCACCAACACCACGAGTGCCACTGACTCACCACCACGAGAGTGCCACTGACTCACCAACACCACGAGAGTGCCACTGACTCACCAACACCACGAGAGTGCCACTGACTCACCAACACCACGAGAGTGCCACTGACTCACCAACACCACGAGAGTGCCACTGACTCACCAACACCACGAGAGTGCCACTGACTCACCAACACCACGAGAGTGCCACTGACTCACCAACACCACGAGAGTGCCACTGACTCACCAACACCACGAGAGTGCCACTGACTCACCAACACCACGAGAGTGCCACTGACTCACCAACACCACGAGAGTGCCACTGACTCACCAACACCACGAGAGTGCCACTGACTCACCAACACCACGAGAGTGCCACTGACTCACCAACACCACGAGAGTGCCACTGACTCACCAACACCACGAGAGTGCCACTGACTCACCAACACCACGAGAGTGCCACTAAACACAGAAGAAAAATAAACTTACCAAAAAATCTCTCCGGGGTAAAAAAAAATAAGCATATTATTATTTATAACAAGTTTGGCGTGTGTATGTACGTGTGTGTACGTACGTGTGTACGTACGTGTGTGTGTACGTACGTGTGTGTACGTACGTGTGTGTGTGCGTATGTGTGTACGTACGTGTGTGTGTGCGTACGTGTGTGTGCGTACGTGTGTGCGCGTACGTGTGTGTGCGTACGTGTGTGTACGTACGTGTGCGTGCCTACGTGTGTCATCACACGAAGGTTACTTTAAAATTTCCAGTCAGAACAAGTGTAAATCAGGGTAATCAGATCTGTGCTCTGATTTACACTTCAGGGAGCTAAAATTAAAAAAAAAAATACATGGAGTTACCGAGTGCCGAGAGTGCCGACTTATGTTCTCTTAAGAGTGCAGGTTACTACTAATTTTTCCTTGTGTTCCCTTCAAGGAGGAGAGAAATATCTTGGTGTTGGTGAATAGCTCTTGATTCTATGAAGTGGAGCTACCCCTCTCCTTCTTCGGATCAAATCTCTCTCTCGTGTTTGGCTCGGCTGGCTGTCATGGGTTTATAGTTTCCCCTTAAAAACTGAGGAACGGTCTGGTCTGGGAAAAGATACTTGTGTATACTTCAGGATATTTGTTCTAGGGAACGTTTCGCCACTTGTGGCAAAACGTTCATTATAATGTCCTGAACTGTACGCGTCTTTTTCCACACAACTGTTTCTTCAACTAACTATTCGAGACAGGTATTCCTGTATCTTGAAAGCCCAGCCCTCTCTACCTCAAAGCAAAAAGTAAGAGTACAGTGCACTTAAGAGGCACCCAGTGTCCCCCATCTTCTAATAGCATGTTCATTTTTCCATTATAATCTATCTTGTCCCTAATTACTATCACATTTGCTTTGTGTTTCGTAAGGTGAATTTCAGGATCTTTCCTTAATTCATGGTATAACTTAAATCTTTGAGGACAGTTATGTTGCAGAGGTCCGAGCAAAACTCGGACCTCTGCAACACAAATCCTGAAGCTCGGGAATGTCCATAACCCTAGCGTTTATAAACTACTGTAGAACTAGGCCATACAGAATGCGAAAAGGACTCGGGGGTTATCGTAAGCAGCAACATGAAGCCGAGACAGCAATGCCTAAACGTACATATTAAAGGCAAACAGATTTCTGGGATTTGTACCAAGAAGTATAAGCACCAGGAGGCTAGAGGTTATGCTACAGCTCTACACATCAGTAAGAGCCTCGCTTAGATTATGCAGCTCAGTTCCGGTCTCTATTACAGAATGGATATAAATTCGTTAGAAAACATTCAGTGAAGAAATCTTCCTTATGAAGATTGAAATCCCTTAAATTACATTGTCTTGTAAGACGAAGAATAAGGGGAGACATGAATGGTCTTGTGACTTGATAAAGCCCAATGTGTGGGCGACACGTGGTCAATACAGAATGGCACTAATGTCTACTTTGCCAGACCATGTTCATCAGTAGAGCAGGTTGATGAAGTAATCAGAAACTGCACTGACAGGGCCCTTACTGACATCATCCTCAGAATGATGACGAATGGTCTGTAACTGCAACAAATTTCGTGGCTTCCAGTATACCGTAAAGGTTGACCTTGTGTGCCAAAATATTGAAGGACGAACTAGTTCATCCTCTCCTTCCATTCTTCTAGTTAGGTTATCTCTATTTTAATAAATGTTACAGTTTCCTGTGGCGAAATGAACAGTTGCTGTGATAGACGTAACAGGTACTGTGAGAATACTACCTTCTTGACCCTCGTTATCAGTACAGTGAGAATGTCAGGATCTTGAGTGTGTCAGAGGGGATCGAATGGTATTGTTTCTCGCTCACGAAGGCTACAGTCAGGCATACGAACACAGCTGGTTAGGTGGAAGAGTGATTTGTACTACACCAGTTGCGCTCACTGTAAATGTTAAGTCCTAGTCGCTGGTGGTCAGGATAACCACCTCAGTGGTCCACACTAGTCGCTGGTGGTCAGGATAACCACCTCAGTGCTCCACACTAGTCGCTGGTGGTCAGGATAACCACCTCAGTGCTCCACACTAGTCGCTGGTGGTCAGGATAACCACCTTAGTGGTCCACACTAGTCGCTGGTGGTCAGGATAACCACCTCAGTGGTCCACACTAGTCGCTGGTGGTCAGGATAACCACCTCAGTGGTCCACACTAGTCGCTGGTGGTCAGGATAACCACCTCAGTGGTCCACACTAGTCGCTGGTGGTCAGGATAACCACCTCAGTGCTCCACACTAGTCGCTGGTGGTCAGGATAACCACCTCAGTGGTCCACACTAGTCGCTGGTGGTCAGGATAACCACCTCAGTGGTCCACACTAGTCGCTGGTGGTCAGGATAACCACCTTAGTGCTCCACACTAGTCGCTGGTGGTCAGGATAACCACCTCAGTGGTCCACACTAGTCGCTGGTGGTCAGGATAACCACCTCAGTGGTCCACACTAGTCGCTGGTGGTCAGGATAACCACCTCAGTGCTCCACACTAGTCGCTGGTGGTCAGGATAACCACCTCAGTGCTCCACACTAGTCGCTGGTGGTCAGGATAACCACCTCAGTGCTCCACACTAGTCGCTGGTGGTCAGGATAACCACCTCAGTGGTCCACACTAGTCGCTGGTGGTCAGGATAACCACCTTAGTGCTCCACACTAGTCGCTGGTGGTCAGGATAACCACCTCAGTGGTCCACACTAGTCGCTGGTGGTCAGGATAACCACCTCAGTGCTCCACACTAGTCGCTGGTGGTCAGGATAACCACCTCAGTGGTCCACACTAGTCGCTGGTGGTCAGGATAACCACCTTAGTGCTCCACACTAGTCGCTGGTGGTCAGGATAACCACCTCAGTGCTCCACACTAGTCGCTGGTGGTCCTGATAACCACCTCAGTGGTCCACACTAGTCACCAGCGGTCCTGATAACCACCTCACCGTCATCTAGATAACTGTTAATCTTACGATTACATGAATCCAGAATCTGCCAGAAAAAATTCTTGTAAATATTTTTAGTCCCCCATTAAATTTCTGACACCGGCCGTCACCTACCCAAATAGGCTAATTATAAAATAAAAATAGGATTTACATATATATTCTTCCTAGTTTATTCGTAATATATTTTTAGTGTTTTTTATTTATTTTTTTTATTGATAAATTCTCCCTACAAGGGCTCTTGATCTGAGGAATTGGAGCCCCCGTCTCCTCCCTCTGATCAAACTGATTGCATCCCATTCCCAGGCGCTGCAACATTCCTACGGGTTTAGTGCTTCCCCATTAATCCTGTTTCGCAAACTATAAGATATTCAGTTTTTAAACGATGCAAAACGCTAGTAAACGCAAGTTTTTAGACAAGTACAACTAATGCGACATATTATTGTGGCAACATTTCGCTCTCCACGAGCTTTTGTCAAGGTAACGTTTCGCTCCTGGAGAGTGAAACGTTTTACCTAAAAGTTTCACTTTACTTGCCATGTTTCTAAGGTGAATTTCAGGGTTTATACAGTGTTATAAATTCCTCTCCATTGAAAGGATGTTCTTCACTCCAAGTTCTTTAATAACTGATACGTGATGGAGTGTTCTTACCTGTGACGAAGACCACAGTGTTCTCACTGTTCCCTGTGAGAAACTAGAACACCCTGGAACAGCATTCTTCCCTATGACAAACTACAGTATTGCGGTGCTTAAATCGCCTCTGAGATGTTATAAATCTGACTCGGGGAAGTACAGATTGCGCACCTGAGACTAAAAAATATACAACTATATGACAACACCAGTGATACAGCACTCAGTATGATACAACACTCGATACAATACTCGGTATGATACAATACGGCAGTACTGCACAACACCAGTGATACAGCACTCAGTATGATACAACACTTGATACAATACTCGGTATGATACAATACGGCAGTACTGCACAACACCAGTGTTACAGCACTTAGTATGATACAACACTTAACACGGCAGTACTACACAACACTAGTATGATAACATGCGACGACACAAGTGTTACAGGTGAATATAAAACCCAGAGAAAAAACTCATTAACATTATGTGCTCTTCTTCAAAAGTCTAATTCCATGCCTATTATCAAGATCAATGTTAAATTTGCGAAGAGTAAACATGTGTGGTTCATTTAACAAAAGTTCTGAAGCTCTGAGTAGAAGGTTGACTTCCTCCTTCATGGACTAAGCTTGGGAGAGTATTCACCCCCAGGCACGATCCAGGGTATTTTCCCCACCACCATGGGAGGACCGGTGTAGTGGGGAGGGAGGAAGAATGAAAAAAAATGTACAATAAAAACTTCGGTTAAATTCAATCAGTAAGCACGATTGTGCAAACACGAATTGCTCTGGGCCATGCGTTGTTGTTCCCAATAAAGTCGAGAGACCAAGCCTAGCCAAGCACTGGTTCATCCTGCTTCACACACACACACACACACACACACACACTATGCAACACCAGTATGGAACCCACACCTGGTCAAGCACGTCAAGAAATTATACAAAGTGCAAAGGTTTGCATTAAGACTAGTCACGGAGCTAAGGGGGTATGTCCTACTAGGAGAGGTTAAGGGAAATCAACCTGACGACACTGGAGGACAGGAGAGAGGATTGACATGATTATGACAAAATCCTACGAGGAATTGACAAGGTGGACAAAGACAGGATGTTCCAGAGACGAGACACAGCAACAGGGGGTCACAATTGGAAGTTGAAGATTCAAATGAGTCACGGGGATGTTAGGAAGTAGTTTTTCAGTCACAGAGTTTTCAGGAAGTGGAATAGTCTGGATAGTGATATAGTGGAGGCAGCGTCCATACATAGCTTTAAGAAGACGTATGATAAAGCTCATGGAGCAGGGAAAGAGTGGATCTTGTAGCGACCATCGAAGAGGCGGGGCAATCACAATCAAGAGAATACAATTAGGCGAGCGCACACACCTACCCTCCATGCACCACCCACAAGAGGACTTTCGAAAGAAATAGAGGAAAATTTATACCACAATCATTACAGAAACAAAACTTAAGTGAATCATAACACTTGAAGTATTCCACAAGGGTACCAAATATAAAGAAAATGGGATAACAAAAGGATCATTCCTAATTAAAAAACCGCCGAAGAATTAATGAACTGAGAATTTTAAAGACTCCTTAACAGTATAGTAAATGCTAGACACACAAGGGTAATAGTTTCAGTGGCATATGATCTCCCACAAAACAATGGTATCTTAACAGTGGTTTACGTTTCCCAAAACGCAACATGGCGCAAGAAATTAAAAGTGCTGGTACAGAGGTTTTTAACCCACGGAAACTAACCGGTACATCTGGGATCCCAATGGGAGACCTAAATGAATGTAACAATGAAGACGTTATAGATTTCACATGTAGAAGAAATCACAAATGTTTGAGGGGGTAGATGAAAAGGCAGAAATTTACAAGTGTTTCACCCTAACCAAAACATAGGTCAAATTACCTATGGGGAACCACTGAGCACCAGTTTTTGGGGGGAAGTGGAATGGGAACAGGAACAGAGGCAAAACAGAGATGCAGATTATACCATAAATCCCATGAAATACGGGAAATATTCATGCTAAGCATAAAAATAGAAAATAAGAAGAAAGACGAGAGCTCATGGTATAACAAGGATTACAAAGACGTCAAAGATGCAAGATGATGCGAGGAAAAAAACTTAAGAAAAGAGGGTAGCGAAGACGCGAGTTAGAAATGAATATGCGTGGACACGAAGGGAAGCAGAACAGTTTTAAGAATGACGCAGCGTAAAAAGGAAGAACTGGATGAAAGTTTTTAAAGAATGACATAATTCAGAGGAAGTGAAGGACCAAGTGATAAGTCTGAAGGAAGAAGTGAAGGACCAAGTGATAAGACTGAAGGAAGAAGTGAAGGACCAAGTGATAAGACAGAAGGAAGAAGTGAAGGACCAAGTGATAAGTCTGAAGGAAGAAGTGAAGGACCAAGTGATAAGACTGAAGGAAGAAGTGAAGGACCAAGTGATAAGTCTGAAGGAAGAAGTGAAGGACCAAGTGATAAGTCTGAAGGAAGAAGTGAAGGACCAAGTGATAAGTCTGAAGGAAGAAGTGAAGGACCAAGTGATAAGACTGAAGGAAGAAGTGAAGGACCAAGTGATAAGACTGAAGGAAGAAGTGAAGGACCAAGTGATAAGTCTGAAGGAAGAAGTGAAGGACCAAGTGATAAGACAGAAGGAAGAAGTGAAGGACCAAGTGATAAGACAGAAGGAAGAAGTGAAGGACCAAGTGATAAGTCTGAAGGAAGAAGTGAAGGACCAAGTGATAAGTCTGAAGGAAGAAGTGAAGGACCAAGTGATAAGTCTGAAGGAAGAAGTGAAGGACCAAGTGATAAGACAGAAGGAAGAAGTGAAGGACCAAGTGATAAGACAGAAGGAAGAAGTGAAGGACCAAGTGATAAGTCTGAAGGAAGAAGTGAAGGACCAAGTGATAAGTCTGAAGGAAGAAGTGAAGGACCAAGTGATAAGTCTGAAGGAAGAAGTGAAGGACCAAGTGATAAGACAGAAGGAAGAAGTGAAGGACCAAGTGATAAGACTGAAGGAAGAAGTGAAGGACCAAGTGATAAGTCTGAAGGAAGAAGTGAAGGACCAAGTGATAAGTCTGAAGGAAGAAGTGAAGGACCAAGTGATAAGACTGAAGGAAGAAGTGAAGGACCAAGTGATAAGTGAAGGAAGAAGTGAAGGACCAAGTGATAAGACTGAAGGAAGAAGTGAAGGACCAAGTGATAAGTCTGAAGGAAGAAGTGAAGGACCAAGTGATAAGACTGAAGGA
>NC_091359.1:6253537-6296037 GCF_038502225.1 Cherax quadricarinatus | reverse complement strand
GAGGTGGTCAGTCCCTCAGTCTAGAGAAGAGCATTGTTCCATAGTATGGAACAATGCTCTTCTCCAGACTGAGGGACTGACCACCTCAAAACTTTAAGGGTGATGGACTGATTACATCGTCTTCAAGTATCTTCTGCTTCTATCAACTTTTCTGTACTTGACTGAAGAAGCCTACTGTGTAGGCGAAACGTTTCACAATAAAGATACCTAACTGTTGCATACGTGTCTTACCTAACAACCTGTCGGTATTTTATACCATTTTAATGTTCAGCTCCCTCTTGAAGACGACCAGGGGTCTATTGGTAATTCTCCTTATGGCTGACGGGGGAGGCTGTTGAACAGTCTTGGGCCCCGGACACTAACTGTTTTCTCTTAATGTACTAATGGCGCCCCTACTTTTCATTCGGGTATGATGCATCGACTGCCAAGTCATGTGCTTTTGTAGGGAATCATTTGTGTGTGCAGATTAGGGACCAGTCGCTCAAGGATTTTTGCAGGTGCAGGTGCAGACTATGATGTATCGCTCTCGCCTGTGCTCCAGTGAGTACAAGTCAAGTCCTTCCAAGTGTTACCAGTAGTTAAGGTGCTTGATGGAACTTATATGTGCAGAAAAGGTTCTCTGCACATCCTCTAGATCTGCAATTTCATCGACCTCCAATGGAGATGATAACGTACAGCAGTTTTCCAGCCTAGAGAGAACACGTGATTTGAAAAGGATGATTAGCTTAGCATCTCTTGTCTTGAAAGTTCTCATTATCCATCCTATGAGTTTCCTCGCAGGTGTGCAATCCTACGGGTTTAGCGCTCATGATTATTATCATTATTATCGCAGGTGTGATAGTGGCATTGTTGTGGTCCCTGAAGGTGAGATCCTCAGATATTACTACTACCAGGTCCAACACATTACTTTCCGCTCTACTTGTGACTGGAGTTTGTAGTATACTCAGTTCTAGTTATTATTTCCTCCAGTTTTCCATTACGGAGAAGTTGGAATTTGTTTTCATTGAACATTATATTTTTATCTCTTGCCCATTGGAAAACTTTGTTTATATCTTTTTGGAGATTTGGAGGACATTTCATGCAGATCCTAGTATCGTCTGCAAAGGATGATACGGTGCCATGGTTTACATCTCTGTCTATGTCTGATAAAAGGATGAGGAAGAGGATAGGGGCGAGTACTGAGCCTTGTGGAACAGCTCTTCACTATGGCAGCTTCCGATTTAACTCTGTTTACCACTACTCTGTGTTCGATTGGTTAGAAAGTTGAAGATCCATCTGCCCACTTTGCCATTTATCCTTTTAGCATGCATTTTGTGTGCTATTACACCATGATGGCATTTGTCAAAGGCTTTAGCAAAATCTGTGTATACTACATCTGCATTCTGTTTGCTTTCCAGTGCATCCAAGACCATACATAGTCTTGTAAGGTCGAATTTGTATCACTGACATCATGAGCAGCATCTTTTCCCCACTACACTGTCATAATTTATCCAAGACGGCAGAGAATCCAGATATTCTCTCCACTCCAGATGAAAATTCCGAAAGGCGCATAAGGTTTCCAAGAGGCAACACTGCAGATCTACTAAGACACTTAGATGGTGGTACTAATGTAGGAAATCGCGTCTAAAGCTACTCATGATTTTAAGAGACAAAGATAATTAGCAGCAGTGATGTAGGCACCAGTCCATATTTAGACTGTGATAAACAATACAGAGAAGAAAAGTCACCAAGCTGAGATAGCAGAAATCGGGAACATCAATAAGCTTGTAAGACTAACATGGCACACGTTATTCTTTGGGACACACACACCTTAAGGCAATCACGGATAGGGTGGGTGATCGAAACCATGGTAAACTAAGACACCTTAAGGCGTGGAAAGAAGCCAAACTTGTTCAAGACAGATCCTGATGACTGTGCCTGAATTCAGCGATCACCGCCACAACACTACCGAAGAGAACCATGTTGACAGCAACCCAGCAAAAAATCCATGACACACATCACCCTACGTGGTAAACATTCGCCCCGAAATCCAACAGTTCGAACCTAAACGATGGACCAGTAGACCGACTGCTCTGCTACCACATCAGTACCACATAATGGACGAGGCTGTTGTTACCTCACTCTCCAAGACTGTGTAAAAAAAAAAAAAAAAACTCTAGGAAATGATCGCGGGGACGTTGACTCTCCCGGGAATCTTCTTCAGGTACTGTGACTTGATATATCTCAACCCTGAACGAAACTTAGTCTCAATAATAGCTTGTTCTACCTAGTGTCTCTCTAAGCTTTATTTTCGTCTCTCTATTCTGCTGAAGACCGTAGATGGAAGTCGAAATATACCATTTTTTTCCGAGTCTCCGTGTGGATATATTCCAAGCAGAACTTGTCGAATTCCCTTAAAATTTAAACTTTCCCCTTTCCCCAAATTTTATAGATATATTTTCTCATTAACAATGAAATAAGATTTTTTATTTTTTTGGTCCCACTTACTAAATACATCTTAAATCATTTTAAATTTACTTAGTATTATTTAAATTAATTATATATGTCGTGCCGAACAGGTAAAACTTGCTATTTTGGCTTAAACAGCAATGCTCTTCTTGCCGAATAAGACAAGCGAAAATTTGTGTATGAAATAATTTCGCAAAAATCATTCTGAAGCAAACGAAAAAAATATTTCATTGTGATCGTTTATATTACTGTAAACTTTTCTAAAATATATATAGTTAGATTAGGTTAAAATAAATTGTGCTTGTTATAACAAGGTTAGGTAAGTTTTCTAAGGTTCTTTTGGTACAAAATTATTAATTTACATTAATATAAGTGAAAAAATATACCTTATAAGAGAAAAATTTAGAAATGACTTAATTTTAAACGAGTTCTTGTTAATTGACCAGTTTTACCTATTTGTCATTCATATTATATATATATATATATATATATATATATATATATATATATATATATATATATATATATATATATATATATATATATATATATATATATATAAAATATATATATAATATATATATATATAATATTATATACATATATACATGAAAGACAAGCTACAGGGGGGTGGAAATCTTTAGCTCAAGTACTTTCACACTTCTCAGTGCGTCATCAGGAGCTGTGCAATGTTGCAAGGTAACTGAAGGAGTGAGTTTTCTCAGAGTAACGTAGTGTGGGTTTTTCACCTGCTGCAGCGTCTCTCGCTTAGTTAAGATCGCTTGTCTGCAATTATTTGCATTAACATATAATTATATATATTACACACACACACACACACACACACACACACACGTGTACATTGCACATTCCATGTAACTTTTGCAGTAACTGTTTCCATCCAAAGTATTGCTCTAATTTTATGGCCTAAATGCGATGACGAGCACAGACGATAACAGTGACGCGAACCTTCAGTATGTTGATGCCTGACAACCTTGTTCATTCACATAACAAGGCTGTTCAAAGCTCGTCTGATACGTGGCGTACAAGACTCTTGTGAGGGTGATTATGATAGTATATCTAGGTATATCTTGCTATCAAAGCATATTCATATAAAATTATATAAAATACGTTTGTCTTTTATATGATACATTTTAAGGTATTGTTAATGAATTATTGAAGAGAAATTGAACGTAATTAGTGGCTGGTCAGCTGATTGGCCATTATCTCAAGTTTATATACATAAAATATATAATTATATAATTTTATATATATATATATATATATATATATATATATATATATATATATATATATATATATATATATATATATATATATATATAGCGTGAATCAGATGCAAATATGTTGATTATGCATGTGTTCTATGTGAAAGCAGATAGGTATTATCTGTGGGAGAAAAATGTACGTAGCCTTGAACTACGACTACAACAACCACCTACTACCCTTACCACCAGTGTTAACGACACCTACCACCACAACCTACTTCCACCACTAGCATCTACTACAAATGCTAATACTATTAGTTATAACACTACTACTACCACCAGTACTAGCAACTATTGCTTTTTCCTTCATATTCAATATTATCCTCGTTTTGTTGCTTATTTTCCCCGAGGTGAAAATATTTAATAAAACAGAGAAATACTTTACAAGATAAAGAGAATATATGCAAAAAAAAAGGATTAATTAAGGGTGGTAAAAGATGAGGATAATTTATCCCATAAAACTTTAAATCCTGTCTCAGCATCACTTTAGACCAAGTTGTGAATAAAGTCTCTCTCTGTATCTCTCTCACCCTCTCTCAGTTTATCCCTCTCAGTTTATCCATCCCTCTCAGTCTATCCCTTGTTTCCTCTCAGTCTATCCTTTGTTTCCTCTTCTCTTCCGATTCTTCTATGGTTTCAGTTTTTTCTTGCGCCTGTTCTTTATATTTATTTTTGCCATCTTCCTGGAATTATTTGTTTCCTCTTCCGTTTATTCTTCCTCTGTTTCCACTTTGTGGGGTTTATTATGGCTTGTTCTTCATACTGTATCATTTCTTCTTCCTAGTTTGGCATTCGCGTTTCGCTAATTCTTCGTCTTTCTCCATCAGTTTCCTCTTCCCTTTTTTTTTAATTTTTTTCTGTTTCATTGTTCTTGTATCTGTTTTCATATCCACCACGAGTTTTTTTTTTTTTCACTCTTTGCTCTCTTACTATTTCTCTATTCCTGTTTAGCCCTTGTGGTTTAGCGCTTCTTTTTGATTATAATAATCTATTCCTGTACTTTTTATTCTTTTTCCATTTACGTTTCTTTTGTCACCTCATCTTTTCATTCCTATTTCTCTACCTTTTTAATTTTCTTAGTCTCGTTTTTTTCCATCCAGTTTTGTCCCTACTTTCTCAACTTCCTTTCTTTTTCCCTCTCTCCAATTCCTTTGCCTATTCTCCTAACTTATGCTTCAATGTTCCTAAAATTTCACTTTTTTTTTTCCTTTTGCCTCATCTTTTTTCCATCACTATCTTATTCGCCCCTTTCATTTTCCTTTAATGCATCACATTTCCCTGTTTACGACCACACTTATCGTACACTCATCTTCGTCTACAAAATATATAATATTCTTGTTACAGTGTAGTGGGAGGGTTATGTCTGAGAGCGACTGAAAAGGCAAAATAATTCTGCTCTCAAGTGTGAATACGGGATCCGAGTGGCTTTGGGGTCGAAAGATCATGTGGAGGATCGGAGATTTGAAGACTTCATTGTGCATACAAAGATATTATGAAGGATCAAAGAGCCAAAGACATCGTGAAGGATCAAAACACTGAAAACTTCACTAAGGATCAAAGAGCTAAAGCCTCATTAAGAGACCAAAAGCTGAAAACTTCATTAAGAATCAAGAATCAAGACAATATGAGAGAGCATAGAGCTGAAGATTGCTTGAAGGTTCAAAAGAGTTGAAGACCTCAGTGAGATCTTCGATTCTTACACAGAATCGAAAAGTGGAAATTCTCGCCGAGAACAGGAAACTCTAGTACTTCAAGGAGGATCAGGGACCCAAGACCTTATGGAGATTAAAAGGGTCGTATACAACACAAGGGGGAGAAGAGTGGAAGACCTGAGGGATAATAGAAAAGTCAAGTACCTGGAGAACTAAAAACTATGGAGAATGGAAGACCTTACTGAGAGCCTGGAGAACTGAAGGCCTTACTTAGGGCCTGGAAAACTGAAGGCCTGAGGGCCTGGAAAACTGAAGGTCTGAGGGCCTGGAAAACTGAAGGTCTGAGGGCCTGGAAAACGAATACCTCCAGAAGAAAGATTATAGTTGAAGATCTCATGGAGGCAGGTGGTGTGGGAATACCGGCATGTTGTCGTTGAGAAGATACAACACGAGCAATTGGAAACAATTTAAATGAGTTTCCAAATGCTGGTTGTGTATCAACTCATGGAGAATCAGAGATTAACAATATCAAACCACGGAACGGGTACAGTTTGAACCTAATACAAGCGAGTCCTAAAACTCCATGCCAATGCCCAAGTCACTCTGCCAGCTCTCTAACAGGACTTGCTCGCCATGTGTTCAAATCCCACCCGTTCCGTGGTTTGTTTGCAATTGTGTTACTACGGTTTCTCGAGTCGTTAAAATATCGCCAAGGGTTGGGGAGTCTAAGTCCTCACGGAGAATCAAAGAGCTGGAGACCTATCTGAGGACCGTAAAGCTGAAGGGCTCACAAAGTCAGAGAATCTAATACCTCGCAAAGGATTAGAAATCGAAGATAGGATCAAGGAAAGGAATACTTCATGAAGGATTAGAGTGTTGAACACCTTGTGTTGGATTTGAAATTCGAATATCTCAAAATACTGAAGACCTGAAGATACCAACGAGGATCAAGAAATCAACATCAGAGAATCAAGGAGTTGAAGACCTTCCAGAGTAGCGGAAATTCAGAGACCTCTGGGAGAAGGGACAAGTCGAAGACTTCTCGGAGTAAATAAGCCTAAAGTATAACAGAGGATCAGAGAGTGAAAATAGTAGCAGTAGTGACATTTACCGACCACTTTGACCGTTCAGGTCACTCAGAGCTCATAGCCATAAAAGTCAAGACCTCAGGGCTGAGGATCAGAGTCGAAGACTTCCTAGGGAATTTGAGACTAGAAAGTGCGCTGGTTGGAGGTGATTACGTACAAGATTAAACAAAACATGAAGCAGATAGGAAAAAAAATGCCAGAAAAAGAGAAATAGCTAATATTAAATAGGTCAAATATTTCTGTCAAGGCTGAATCCCACGAAAAGACAGATGCTCAAGTAAAAAGTAAAAAGAAAAAACAAAACAACAATAAGAATGCGCATATCAGCGCATACATCACAAAAGAGTACTGAAACTGAAAATACAGGTATGAATCTCTTGTAGCGATTCACTTTACTGATTTCTTACCTGCTGTGGATTCAGATGGAATATTGCCGAAAAAAGAAAATGACGCCTTAACAGAAAGTTTATGCTGACTATGTTTCTATCTGCTAAATTCCTTACCATGTCATACAGAAGAGTACTGCTGGAGGTACACTTGTCCTATGTCTGACATGTTGTCTGGATGGTATGTTAGCATTATTCTTGTAAGCTTTGACAAGAATGTTCCTGGATTGTGTGTCAGTGGTTTAGTGGATAGACAGTTTATGGAAGGTTTAAACAGCTACAAGGTGCGTCACTGTTGCTCTTTGAAAAATGGTCTGGTGATACCGACATGATGTGGAATAAAGACACTTGTGTACAATTCAGGACATTTATTAAGAGGAAATCTCTCTCCACTCATGGCGAAACGTTTTCCCTAATAAATGTCCTGAATTGTAAACAAGTGTCCTTTTCAACATACTGTCGCTGATGTATATGAGGATACCCTTGATGGAGTAATTCATGACGGTTTTCGCTTCAAGTCGTTCTGTGAATTGATTCGATCCAGTTTCTGCTTTAGGTTTCTTTTCTAGCGTGCGTCAACGGTGGAGACTATTGTTACCCTCCGTGCGTTCACCAAGTTAACCATGGAGGCTAAGTCTAGATCGTCGACGCACGCTGGGAAATAAAACTAACAGCAACTATCGAATCTATTCGACAGCACCTAACAGGCACGGCTGTCACGAGTGACAGACATGCCCGCTTTCTTGGAACCTTCCATAAACTACCTGGCCAAACGACTGGCAAATACAATAGGGCAGGGACATTGACATTAATGTTACACAGAAATAGGGCAGACATACCATCTAGAAACTATGCACCATTACAACAGTAGTCCAGTGTCCCACCTGCAGTCCTGACAGATACACGGGTCATCACACTCCAAAGATTTCACTCCCCATCACCTTTTCCTCTCCTCCTAGCGTATTCTGTACATGAGCACAATTTGTATTCTCGGTAGGACTAAATGATCTTAACAGATGGAAACTGTGTCAATAAAATCTCTCTGAACGTGTCTTTTCCTTCTGTACTGGTGTTAAGAGGGGACAGGGGTAGGTAGGAACGGGGTGGGGAACAAGTACTGAGATAACTACATTAATAAAAGCTTTTTTATGAAAACTGTCTCAGATTCAATGTGTGTACAATCCACCGAGCTGTTCGCTTACTTTGTATCGTTTTATACTTTATCTAGGTCAAAGGATATTCTATATATATATATATATATATATATATATATATATATATATATATATATATATATATATATATATATATATATATATATATAACATTGTAACTACTCCAGTGCTATGTTAAAGACGTTCATGACTTACCAAATAGCGCTTTAGATTCCTTAGAGAAAAAATGTATTAATAAAAAATCTTATGGACTGTGTCTGAATCTTGCATTAGTGTTGTGTGGGTGGTCACACTTGACCATCCTGTTTTGTCCCTCTTGCTGCTACTTTAAACGTTATTATTAGTACTATTATCATTATTATTATCATTATCGTTGTGTCACTTGACTATTTATGGATTGCTTATTTCCAACGAGTATTGTATCTTTCCATTCCTTATTTAGTGTTAAGAAAGGAAGGGGTGTAAATCGTATTGGTTTCATTTGCCATTGATGTATCGGTTCTTTAACAGTTATTTACAGGTTTCAGAGGAGCATGTGTCCAAGTCTCAATAACGGTAAGATACCGACAAAAAAAATTATTTATATTTCTAGAACGGTAGAATACGGATGCCACCCTCTCCTTGTATATATATACAAAAAAAAAAGATTTAACAATAATGCTCGTTAATGGGCCCCAATTTTTTAGCAATAGGGCCCCTGATGGAGGATAGCAACCAATGTTTTATGATGCTCTGCTCTACATGACAATGTTGTTTTGTCCCCGTGAATATTCTATTTGTTAATTTCCAGATTTGTGGTGTGTGGCCAGGCCAGAAGACGATAAACACGAGATTTACACACATTACCAAGTTCGGTACTTCCTTAATAACCAAAGTAAAAACAAAAACCTTTTTTTTTTCCAAAATTCTGTGAGCCAAACACTACGCTACTGAAAACTTATCAAATTACTGATACAGTCCTGTTAACGTTGCAGCTGTGGAATTTAGATAAGTACCTCGATAAATTCACAATGTTAAAATGATTGCTCTCAAAATTATTAATAAAGACAAATAACCATGGTTACGATACGTCATGTGGCCTCTTCGTCGTAGTTGAAGAGACCACGTTACCTGCATCACCGATACTGTGTTGGTATTTTCTTTATCGTGATTCCGTTAGTTTCGTTAGACGGTAAACATGCATGGCCTTGAAAAAATATATATAAATGTGCATACATGAGTAAGAATGAGCTGTGTTTATGATTGAAATGGAGCCATAACAAGCACTTGAAATTCTTTTCGGTACTCTGCTTACCTCTTACTACTGTGATATTGAGCAAGTTTGTCATGATACATTTCATATTGCTATTATAGGGAAAGAAAGCACAATCATAGAGTTTAAGGTGAACTAGCATGGCTCAAATTGGCTCCATTTGACCCCTCTTTACCTTTAGTGATTTAAGTTCTATAGAGGTGTGGCCGCCTTCTCAACCTCTTGATGTTTCTTATAATTTCATTATATTTCTTGGCCACTTTAAGACCTCTCGAGTTCTTGTATCATGACCAATTTCGAACTCTCTTTAACTTCCCATAATTCCCTACGACCTCTCGTGAGCCAGATATAACCTTTCTAGCCCAATTACACCTTTCTTGATTTTCAGCGAATTTTTAAGATTTTCTTCCGTCCTCTCGATCATAACTTAGATTTTGTAGAGTTACAGAGGAGAGGTGAAAAATAGATTATAATCAAAGAAACGGATGAATATAGTGAACCACGAAACCCAACAGGTGAAGAAAAGACTTCGGAATTTTTTTATAGTGGTTAAACTTAACTAAGAGTAATAGTGTCAATAAAATCTCTGGCAGGGGTCGGCAGGACTTAGTGTTTATTCATATAGTTTTTCTTCAGATTACGCTGAATCATATTTTAGTAACTTATTTGCTTTATTTTTGTCTTTCCATTCACAGTTTTAGGCCCATCAGATCTCTTAGTAACCTTGACCTAGTATGACCTTTTGACCTCCTGGTATTTCTCAACCTATGAGGACCTCTAAAATTTTCTAGATCTACTCAAAATTTCTTTGGCCTCCTGAAAATGAGTAATCTCAAGTGCCTGGCCATACACCATCTGATATCCCCCAGCTGACCACACACCAGCTGGTATCCACCGTCTGTGTTTACCACTTGGTGCTTCTGGGCAGCTGGTTACCCCTTGGCAGTTCTCCATCCAAGAACGAGTTGTTATGCCTTCAAATCACCAACTTTTTATATCCACTATATTCGTCGCCTCAGAGTGAATCTGTATCACAAATGGCTTGTAAATTGACTCTGCTAGACGGAAAAAATAAAGAAGTGAAAAACAATGCATTTTAGTTTTCCTCCTCGTAACATTGCTAATGTGGACTCGGAGTTGTAATTAGCAACCGTCTAATTCTGCTTATTACTGTGTTCATAAATATTGCGGATAATACTGGGATTCGAACCTAGGATCTCCACGAGAGCAAGGAACTGATAAATAAAGGGGATGTAAATAGTGTGCTGAAAATATCTAGCCTAGACAGGACTCGCAGCAATGGTTTTAAGTTGGAAAAATTCAGATTCAGGAAGGATATAGGAAAGTACTGGTTTGGTAATAGAGTTGTGGATGAGTGGAACAAACTCCCAAGTACAGTTATAGAGGCCAGAACGTTGTGTAGCTTTAAAAATAGGTTGGATAAATACATGAGTGGATGTGGGTGGGTGTGAGTTGGACCTGATAGCTTGTGCTACCAGGTCGGTTGCCGTGTTCCTCCCTTAAGTCAATGTGACCTGACCTGACTAGGTTGGGTGCATTGGCTTAAGCCGGTAGGAGACTTGGACCTGCCTCGCATGGGCCAGTAGGCCTTCTGCAGTGTTCCTTCGTTCTTATGTTCTTATGTTCTTAACTGTAGTCCACTACATTAGCGGAGTAAACTACAGTCCACTACACCAGTGGACTAAATCGTCAGGTCGCTAGTTTCCTGCTCTTCTGGAGATCTGGACCTGGGATCGAGTCCCGGTCGCACATGAAGTATTTCTACGCACAGTTCCTTTTATTTGTGGAAAATACAAGACTCTTGTTGTCCAACTTGACACTTTTGATACAGAATTAACAGGAATTTGTTGCCGAAATCATTGAAGAATCACGATTCTAGATTCATGGGAAGTTGAAGCCTTTCCTAGAGTGTTGGAAAGAGGAGATAATCAGGTTTGATCCAATGAATGGGAATCCGACTCCAATTTCTTGGATCAAGAAACTTTCACCAGTATGAATGCAGTGAAAAAAAATAATTACAAAAATTTCAACGTTACTGATGATCAATAAGTGTTATAAGAGTTTATTAACTGTATAATAGGTTAGTGTCATGCCCACCAGCCGGCCCACCAGCCGGCCCACCAGCCGGCCCACCTGCCGGCCCACCTGCCGGCCCACCTGCCAGCCCACCAGCCGGCCCACCAGCCGGCCCACCAGCCGGCCCACCAGCCGGCCCACCAGCCGGCCCACCAGCCGGCCCACCTGCCAGCCCACCAGCCGGCCCACCAGCTGGCCCACCAGCCGGCCCACCAGCCGGCCCACCAGCTGGCCCACCAGCTGGCCCACCAGCCGGCCCACCAGCCGGCCCACCAGCCGGCCCACCAGCTGGCCCACCAGCCGGCCCACCTGCCGGCCCACCTGCCGGCCCACCTGCCAGCCCACCCATACATCATGCAGATATCTCTCTCATGTTACCTCTTATTCACATACAACACTTTTAACCACAGGATAGGACCTTTAATAGGTGCCTGAGTTACCCTTGTACATAATTACTATCGTATTTCCTTTGTTTCGTAGAGTGAAGTCTAGGATCTTCTCCTTAATTCATGGTACAACTTAATAAATCTTTGACAACAATCGTGTTGGATAACAGCTCCTAGCCTCTAAAATTTGTCTGTGTAAAAAAAAAACTTTCACAATGGTTTTATTGTACTCATGACAGAGCAATACACCATCTGAGTCTCATAGATACTGTGGACGGGGAGGCATTCACACTCGATCCAAGGAAGGATAAGTCCAATTTCTTGGATCAAGAGCCCCTCACCAACATCAGAGCACCCTCATCCTTCCAGTAATGTTAAGCGAAAATCACCATTTACATTTCGAGATTAAAAGTGTCAAAATAGCATCTACGCACGTCTATACTTCGAGATGAAAGGTATCAAAATGTCAACTAAACACTCCACTAACAACCTTCTAAGCAGGATACACCAGTGTTGAAATTTTGAAGCCGATCAAAACAAGTTTAAAAAAGCTGACTCGTGGAAATGAGTTAGGGAAATGGTCTATGTCAAACTGAGCAGAGGACATCTGCACTAGTCAGGTGTTGCACAAGTTTGCAACTGGATGACTAGGGATGGAAATTTTAAGACGATCGGTTAAGGCGTTACAATACTGTGTTTGCCAGGAAACAGGACAAGTGTTTCATGACGCGGGTCTTAAGTCACATGATGACCCACAGCTGGAGCTTTTTGATCATCTGACCGAGGACTTCCGCTGGCTTCTGAAGTTATGAACGACTGTCTGGGAGCAACAGTGGAAGATGAGAACACTAGAGCTTAAAAATTTTTTTTGACTGACGCAGAACTTTCAAGGGATCACGAGATTCGTGAATTAAATATAAGTTTTGAATGTCTTAAATTTTTTCTTAAAGTAATTCTATTTATTTAAAATTCTCTGCAATACTTTTGAAAGAAAAATACTTTTTTTCTTCGAGTGCCATTTGATAAAATACTTGTAATTAGGATACACCATTGCTACAGGATTTGAAGTCGACCGGATGAAGCATTCTCTAGCAACTACATTCTCTACCTAACACATGGGAACCAGTTTAGTAAAATTGGCAATTTCCATAACTCAAAGTAAAAACTAAGTTTTCGTTTAACAAAGGCCATCAACACAAAGTTTGAAGCCTATTAGTACAGGCATTCTCAAGTAATCGCCAGCTAATCTATTTTTAATCTCATTACAATTTTAAATTTGCATATAGTCTTAACTTATAGGGTGTCTTCACCTTGATGGAACGCATCCGTGTTAATAGTCAGGTGGGTATAGTTTAAAGTACCGTTTTGTGCGAGGTCTGTCCAGTGGGAAAGCTGTCCAGGCTTCCTTCTCTTACAGTCAGGTTCTGAAAGTTAAGCTGCCCTGGGTGTATTACAGTGTGTTGCCTGGTGAACCGACGAGCACCTGTGGACTCCGAGACGGGAGATGAATACTGGTGCACCTCAGTACTCCAGCCACAAATGGGTCGAGGGAATAGTAGTAATAGCACTACTACTAGCAGCAGCAGCACTACCACTAGCAGCAGCACTACCACTAGTAGCAGCACTACTACCGCTAGTAGCAGCACTACCACTAGTAGCAGCACTACCACTAGTAGCAGCACTACTACCCCTAGTAGCAGCACTACCACTAGTAGCAGCACTACCACTAGCAGCAGCACTACCACTAGCAGCAGCACTACCACTAGCAGCAGCACTACTACCACTAGTAGCAGCACTACTACCACTAGTAGCAGCACTACCACTAGTAGCAGCACTACCACTAGTAGCAGCACTACCACTAGCAGCAGCACTACCACTAGCAGCAGCACTACTACCACTAGTAGCAGCACTACTACCGCTAGTAGCAGCACTACCATTAGTAGCAGCACTACCACTAGCAGCAGCACTACCATTAGTAGCAGCACTACCATTAGTAGCAGCACTACTACCACTAGTAGCAGCACTACCATTAGTAGCAGCACTACTACCACTAGTAGCAGCACTACTACCCCTAGTAGTAGCACTACTACCCCTAGTAGTAGCACTACCACTAGTAGCAGCACTACCACTAGCAGCAGCACTACCACTAGCAGCAGCACTACTACCACTAGTAGCAGCACTACTACCACTAGTAGCAGCACTACCACTAGTAGCAGCACTACTACCACTAGTAGCAGCACTACTACCACTAGTAGCAGCACTACTACCACTAGTAGCAGCACTACTACCACTAGTAGCAGCACTACCACTAGTAGCGCTACCACTAGTAGCAGCACTACCACTAGTAGCAGCACTACCACTAGTAGCGCTACCACTAGTAGCAGCACTACCACTAGTAGCAGCACTACCACTAGTAGCAGCACTACCACTAGTAGCGCTACCACTAGTAGCAGCACTACCACTAGTAGCAGCACTACCACTAGTAGCAGCACTACCACTAGTAGCAGCACTACCACTAGTAGCAGCACTACCACTAGTAGCAGCACTACCACTAGTAGCAGCACTACCACTAGTAGCAGCACTACCACTAGTAGCAGCACTACCACTAGTAGCAGCACTACCACTAGTAGCAGCACTACAACAACTAGTAGTAGCAAGTTATATTTAGAGAAAAATTTGACCGTATAAGCCACTCAACGCTTTTATCAATAAAAATTATATACAACACGCATAATAAAAAAAATTAGCCAACAAAACCTACGAGCCTAAGTAAAATGTTTAACAGATACTATTATCCCAATATTAAAATAACCAGCATCACTTAAAAACCCCATTAAATTATTAATGTCAAAAGACGCTCCTAAAAGTTCCCCGAGGTCCCACAAGCATCCCAGAAATTATACTAGAGAAAAAGTGACATTCTGCAGCAGATGTATACATTCTCCATATTACACTGGAGGATCTAGGTTGTGTGCGTAGCTTGAAGAATATTTTTTCCAAGCAGCATAGAATGCCATCAATGTTATCAATGCCATCAATTCATACTGCAACACAGCTTCCATGACCAGTGCTGTGCAGGTATATTTCCGACACAACTAAAGCAGGACGAGTTTTCGTGAAACTGGCGCATGAGATCACCAGTCTGGTAATGAAGCCTCTTATTTTGGCAGACAGTATGCTGATGACCTGTCTCCCTGATGTCTGCAGTCTGCTCCCTCTATCCCCCCCCCTTTTTCATTTCCTGCCTCTCCCTCTTTCCCTTTCCTACCTCTATTTCCTTCCCCGTTCCTTCACATGCGCTCTCTCTCAAGCTCCCCTTTCCTTCCTCCACCTCTTTATTCTCTCCTAATTTCCTCTTCTAAACTCCCACTCCCCTGCTTCTCTCCTCTTTCCCCACCCCCCATCCATCACCTGCCTCTTACTCCAGCTTTCTCTACTCCTCCTCTCCTCTATCCATCGTTCTGATAGCTCATGCATCATCGTCAATTCCGTTTAGCGTAAAAACGGAGTCGCCTTGAAAAATACTGCCTCGACTCCCGACCCTCCATAAATTTCCCGAAGGATTTATGTGCCGAGGCCTATGAATGATTTGTGTCGGTGGATATTTTTTTTACAGGATATTTTAATTTTGTATTAATATTATTTTTCTTGCTTAGAGGTTGGGACTGGTTGTGGGTGGGGGGGGGGGAGAAGTGATAAATAGAATAATTGCTTTCTACGTACGAGAAGGAAAGTGAAGATGAATGAGAACTCGAGAGGCCAAGGAATAATATTATAAACAGAAAAACAAACTAATATGGAGCCCACACTTGCCAAGTATGTCAAGAAATTGGAGAAAATGCAGATGTTTGCAACGAAACTAGTCCCGGAGCCAATGGAAATGTTAAGTTAGGAGAGATTCTGGAAGCTAAATTTGATGACAGAGGAAAGAAGGAACAGAGGTGATGCGATAACGTACAAAATACGGAGAGGAATGGACAGTGGGAATGGACAGTGTGGGCAAGGCCAGAGTGGTCGCTAAACAGGAGCACAGGGCACAGCTAGAAGTTGAAAACAGAAGTGTCACAGAGATGTTAGGAAGAGATTCTTCAGTCTCGATCAGAAAATTAAACGACCTGGACAGTAGCGTGATAGATGCAGGATCCTTACATAGTTTTATGAAGTACAGGAAGGCTCTCAAAGCCAGGAGAGTCAACTCAGTAATGCTTTTAGTGAGGAAACGAGGCCAGGACGTGGTACACAAATGCAGGTAAATTACTGAACAAGAGAAATTAGATTAAAGAAAAAGCTGAGGTAGCCTCAGACAGCATAGCTATCACAGAGAAAAAGATGACAGAAATATCAGATGACATATTCCCAGTGGTATAGCAAGCGAAAGGAAAGACAGAAAACAAGGCCGGCAGAAGAGCAGAGCTGTTCATCAGAAACCATGATTCCACAGCAGAGGCAGGAGTGACCACAAGGATAAAGAAGTGCTGCTCACCATGGGCGAGTTCAACCGCAAGAAAATATTTAAAAAAAAAAAAAAAAAAACCGGGACCTACGTGGGAGACTGGAAACTTGGAGGGTTAAGTTAATGAAGATGGTTATGGAAAACAGTGTCAGCAAGTTAAGGATACAATAGAGATGAGCTAGCAAGACAAACCTAATATTTACCACAAGTATGTCTGGCACAAAACTGCTAGCTACCATGCAGTATTGAAATTGGAGTACATTGTGGAACTAAACAAACAAGGAAGAACGGCAAGTGTGGACGTTAGAAGCCAGACTTCAAAAGGAACTTTTCAGGGATGAGGGAATTCCTGAATGCAGTGCACTGGGAAAGGTAACTGGAAGAGAAGCTAGTGGAAGGGGTGGAGTACCTAGTAAAAAAACTGCCGGGAGGCACAAATGGCAAAGAGAAATAGCAAAGAGAACCTTTGATTCAGAGATACAGAGGAAAATAAGACATAAGAGCGTATAAAACCTTTAGAAAGCGAAGGGCAGACAAGAACATAAATAAGCAATTGGCCAGAAACGAATATGCAAGGGTGAAGAGAGATGCTCAGTAACAATTAGAGAACATAGCAAGCAAGACCAAGTCTGAATCGAAACTAGATAAATGATTCAGAGAACTGACAAGTTAATAAATTAGACATGTGCAACACTTGGGTATCTTTAAGGAAACGTTTCGCCACACAGTGGCTTTATCAGTCCTATACAAAGAAGAATGGTGAAGATCAGTAGTAGTTTGATATAATCAGTCCCTCAAATCCCAAACTAACCTGCTTCACAGTCACATGAGACAAGAAGACAAGGTAGTGTGATTGAAGATGATTCACAGAAAAATGAAAAATCCGAAAGGATTCACAAACAATATAAAGTGGACTTCTCAATGGAAATGGGCATCTGTAAGAAAACCTGGGATAAAAAACACACCAACAGATACATGATACCCTATATAAGACAGGGGAAAGAGGAAAACAAAAACTTGTGACGGAGCTGGATAAATCAAAGGCAACAAGACCTGACAAGGTGTTACTATGGATTCTGCGAGAGCAGAAGCAATGTCTGAACCACTAGTTAAGATCTGCAACAAGCCAATGAGCGGGGAAGAGTGGAAAAAGGCACTTGTGTACAGTTCAAGATATTAACGGAAATGTTTCACCAAGAGTAGCTTCTTCAGTCGTGCTGTCTTGACGATCTGGTGCGTCCTGTGATGAAGCTCTGCTCTGTCCTCTCTGATGTTCGGGGTTAGCTGATTTAGGGTCTTGGTTGTCTTGTCACTGTTTTATCGAATCATATCTACTTATTACACATTGCTACCTATTCTAGAAATAGAAAGTAAACCTGTACAGTAACGCCCTATGATACACTTAAGAAATTGATCATTGTATAAACAAGGTTTATAAAAATTCAGATTTTTTTTTGTATACAGATGAGAATATATGTATTGCTCAAGTAACAATCTGCATGTTGATTATAACATTCCTAAACCCTTTGTTTTAAATATTAAAGTTCATGATTTTAGTGTAAGTTTCCATTCTCCTCTCAATGCTCCATGATTTTAGTGTAAGTTTCCATTCTCCTCTCAATGCTCTGTTTAAAAAGTGCCAAGTCTTAACTAGTAAGACATGCTCATAGTAAAGAGTCGAAGTGGCGGTTTCTTACACAAATCTATTACAAGATAGGCTAGTTGCCACGAATAACACGAGGCTTGGCTTCCTGGTATACTCAGGTCCCCTCTATCCCTCCTGTGTGTACTCATCTAACTGTGGTTGCAGAGGTCGAGTCATTGCTCCTGGCCTTGTGTGTGTGTGTGTGTGTGTGTGTGTGTGTGTGTGTGTGTGTGTGTGTGTGTGTGTGTGTGTGTGTGTGTGTGTGTGTTTTTTACAAGTGAAACCTAGCATCGTCTGGTGTTGCGACTAGGGCCGAGCAACACGTTCTGAAGGGGTTAAAAAGTCGAAAAATAAGGAACGTGACTTTGTTGCAGATTCTTCACTAAGTGGATACCAGCACAGCTCGAGGTGTCTTCACAAGCTGCAGACAAAAGCTCTTGTTCACGCTAGTTGCACCACTTCCCCGACTGACATGGCATCCCTCATTGTAATGGGTGAGCCACTACCGCAGCAACAAGTGTTGCATGCGCTGTTGCAGCCACAGCGCCGTCATTATACAAAACTTTCCCTACTCTGCGCAGACATTTTTCTCCTACATTATAATATACACATTTCCCTACTCTGCGCTTGTTACGAAATTAACACGGAGGTAGAGGATAAGAACACCTTATCTAGGGGTATATACAAAGCTAATTAAGAATAAATCTGCACAAGTCCCCATGCTTCGTAAAGTACACAAAATGTTGAACAAGTGGTCAATACTTTAGCTTCTATTACCAGGAAGAGCAAATGCTCATTGTTATCAGTAACAATATACACAATAAAACCTGCCTTCCATACATTTCACATATTACAAAATAGCTCACTAGTACACTGCTGCTAGTTAATTAAAGTCAGGCCACATGAAATATATATCCACAATAGTGGGTTTCCATGACCCCTACCCCCCCTCCCCTCTGCCGGCTTCCAGCCTGCAGGTACAAAAATTACTTTTGCCACTGTTGCAACTCTCACAGCCCCCCACGTAAATATCAGGGCCAGGCCCGATGCTAGGGCTAACTTACGGGTGCACGATTTTTCACCAAAAACGATATATGGCACAAACATTACCAAAAGAACACCACATACTACTAAACCTCGCTCCAGCACATTTTCCTCAGTCACAGAGACTACTTGTCCTGGCACACAAGTTCTTAAGTCGTTCTCGGTCACCCGTCTTTTACCTGTCCATCTATCGTTCATTTCGTGTTTCTTATTCTTTGCATTTTTATGAGGCTTCGCTACAAACATTTTAAACTCGGACCTCTGCAACACAACTGTCCTCTACGATTTGTTAAGTTATACCAGGAATTAAGGACAGATCCTAGACTTCACCTAATGAAAGCAGAGAAAGCAGGTACGATAGTAATTATGGATAAGGTGGATTATAGTGGAAAATAAGCACATTAGAAGAAAGGGAAACTCACGCGCCTCTTGAAATTTCCATAAGTTAGGATATCAGTTAGCTAAGTTGATTTTTAATAATCAGTAATAACCCACGTGGAGACAAACACAGGTTGACTGATCAGTATATTTCGACCCACTTCCGGGACCCTCTTCAGCAGATCTGTTTTTATTTAGTGTAATAACTCCAAACTTTTTACAAAAATTATGTTTACAGTTTATCAAACGAAAGATGAACGAATTAGATGCTAAAAGTCGAGTGTATTAAATTACGAAATACAGAACGCTGCCTGGAGACACTGACCCGTGTGTTGCCTTCACCCGTGTGTTGCCTTCACCCGTGTGTTGCCTTCACCCGTGTGTTACCTTCACCCGTGTGTTGCCTTCACCCGTGTGTTGCCTTCACGCAACACCACCAGTGGAAGAGCGAGACGTGTGCAACACACTGGGATCATTATTATAGAGACGTTTCGCCGGCCACTAGCTTCGTCAATCCAATGCAGAGAATATTACTGGAGATGGTGAAAGACATGACTAGTAGTCTGAGGTGATTAGTCTCCCCCCAGTCTTGATGCATCTGTCGTAGGTAGACATAGTATCTGTAGTTTGAGGTGGTCAGTCCCTCGGCTTTGAAAAAGAAGCATTCAATCCAATAGTCATCAGAGGGCGAAACATCATAAAAATACCCGAGTGTTGCACACATCTTATTCTTCTACTTGTCTGTTTTTATATACCATTAATATACAATTATAATCAAAAAGGGCTAAACCCAAAAGGGTTATACAGCTTTGCACTGATATGCAACACTAACAGTTTATTTTGAAAAAAATTCCACCTGACCTTCAGACTAACTCAAAACACTTTAAATATGTCTAAGATTTAAAAAAAAAAATCACATGGAAATTCAGTAAAAATGTATATTGTATATTTCATGTTATTTTGTTTTTTCAATACGTGAAACTTTAAAAAAATTAAGAAAAATGTGATAAAACGTTAATTTATTGCGTTTCCACTGATGTTATAACAGTGGACTTGTATATACGCCGAATATTCCACTGATAAAAACAGTGGACTTGTACATACGCTGAATATTCCACTGATGTTATAACAGTGGGCTTATATATACGCTGAATATTCCACTGATGTTATAACAGTAGACTTGTATATACCCTGAATATTCCACTGATAAAAACAGTGGACTTGTACATACGCTGAATATTCCACTGATGTTATAACAGTGGGCTTATATATACGCTGAATATTCCACTGATGTTATAACAGTAGACTTGTATATACCCTGAATATTCCACTGATAAAAACAGTGGACTTGTACATACGCTGGATATTCCACTGATGTTATAACAGTGGACTTGTACATACGCTGAATATTCCACTGATGTTATAACAGTGGACTTGTACATACGCTGAATATTCCACTGATGTTATAACAACGGTGAACTTGTAAACAAAAATAAAATAAAACACTTCCTGGACGTGTTGACGTCGTCTAGAATTTAAAAAAACACGAGGCTAATTGTTCCCATAATTAAAAACAAAATATCGTATGACACCAGACACTCTTATTTACATTATCACTATTATTACCATCAAAAACCAAGCGCTAAACCCACAAGGGTTCAGCGCTTGAGTCTACGATCCTAGACCAGAGCGAAGAGAAGAAAAAATTCCGCTGTCGAATAAATTCGGATATTTTTCTCAGGTCGCTACTTTCGTGGGGGAAATATTTAAGTAATTTATTCCTCTGGGTTTATATTTGCCCAAAACTTATATATGGGAGAGACTTTTCTCCTATTTATAGCTGTATAGCAGTACTACTAGCAGTGTTATTTTTCTCCTAGTTATAGGTATATAATACTGTAGTGCTACTAGTAGTCCTAGTACTACCAGTAGTGCTACTAGTAGTCCTAGTACTACTAGTGCTACTGGTAGTCCAAGTACTACTAGTGCTACTAGTAGTCCTAGTACTACTAGTAGTCCTAGTAGTACTAGTGCTACTAGTAGTCCTAGTACTACTAGTGCTACTAGTAGTCCTAGTACTACTAGTGCTACTAGTAGTCCTAGTACTACTAGTGCTACTAGTAGTCCTAGTAGTACTAGTGCTACTAGTAGTCCTAGTAGTACTAGTGCTACTAGTAGTCCTAGTACTACTAGTGCTACTAGTAGTCCTAGTAATACTACTACAGTGCTAGCAGTAATACTACTGGCTTTCGTAAACAAATGCAGCACACGAAAACAAGGACGAACTTGTACACGAACGCAACGAACGGAAACCCTCAATCCCAGTACTAATACCAACATCCGGTAACGGACGTCTGGTCCCTGATCAACTAGGCTGTTGTTGATCTCTTATAGTTTCCTCCTCACTGTAACGACAAACAACACTAACCTTCAATCTGTCGTTACTGTCCCTCGATGAGCTGGAACTTCCACTTACCTGAAACAGAAACATTAAAAATAAATTCTTTCAACTGTAGTGTTGTGTAGTGTCGAGACAAGGAACACTGACGCAAGTAATTGTGTCAACTTTTCGCTCAACAGGAGCTTTGTGAAGCAGCTGTCAAAGCTTTTGGAGAGCGAAACGTTGCCACAGTAAAATGCCGGTTATATCAGTGTCCACTTGACTTTTTGTTGGTAATTCTATAATTACTAGTTATGTCCTTGATGAATAAATCATGTGCAACAATCGAAACGTTTCGCCCACACAACAGGCTTCTTCAGTCAAATACAGAGGCAGCGGTTGTAATAGTGAAGATAATGTAATCAGTCCATCAACCTTGGAGAAATAGCTTCTACACCTGTTGCCTCTGTATCTGACTGAAGAAGTCTACTGTGTAGGCGAAATGTTGCAACAATTAAGATACCCAACTGTTGCACATGCATCTTAATCAACTTGTCCATATTTTACACCATTTTCAAAGCTAGCCCAACCTATAGACACGACTGACTTACATTAGTGGGGGTTTCCCACTGGTGACGCCGCCTACCGCTGCTTCACCTCACATGTGTGCTGCACAAACCCCTTTTTCCCCTCATATGCTGTACTTTTATCAAGATTGATGGACTAAATAGATCGACTCCAGGATGGGGGACTGACTACCTCATTACCACTGAAGAAGCCACTGGCTAGCGAAACGTTTTCAGAAGAGAGATTCCCAAATGTTGCACAAGTGCCTCATTTATCAACTATAGCCCATTATATATGTTTCTTCTTCTTATTATAATCAAAACTAAGCGCTAAACCCTCCAGGATGATGCTGTGCTGATGTTTCTTAAAAGAATTTCAGAAGCACTAAACCCGTGAGTCAGTGCTATAACTATGCCCAAAGTGCGTTATATTTATTGCAAAATACTTGTTATTGTTCGGTATGTCACTTGCCTGGTTCTGGTGGAAGACGAAGCCTGGGTCAGGTCAGGTCAGGTCAGGTCGGGACGCAGACTGGACACTGCAAAAATAATTAGTCATTTCAATAATAATACAATACAATATTGTATTTAATTCAATACAATAAGGTTTAAGTGCAGTTATTTATAAAAAAAATTAACTTTTTCAGGCGTCTGTCATTACTGTTTCTTCCGTTTGACTGTTACAACATTGAATTTCAACAGTTCCGTTTTCCTTGTGTACGTTAGTCTGACGGTTACTCTTAACTCCGTCTTGTTACCGTTGTTCATCCATAGATTATCACTTTTCTCAAGAATTATAAAGTGAACACACAGACTTTAGGTTAAGGGACTGACTACCCTAAACACATCTACCATTCAGTTTTGTATTGGACTGAAGAAATCACTGGTTGGGGAAACGTTTCCATAATAAAGATACCCAAGTGTTGCATAAATGTAACTGATCATCCTGTTGGTTCTCCGAGCGCTTCAAATGTCGAAAAGGGCTCTGACAGGGTTCGAACCCATGGCAAAGCTCGCCCACTGAGCTGTTGACAAGTTCTTCCTCCCCGGTAACATTTACGTAGTGCTAAACCCTTAGGGGTCATACAGCGCCTCAGGAGGACGTCATACAGCGCCTGAGGGAAAGGTCATGCATCGCCTGAGAGGGGTGTCATACAGCGCCTGAGAGGGGTGTCATACAGCGCCTGAGAGGGGGTGTCATACAGCGCCTGAGAGGGGGTGTCATACAGCGCCTGAGAGGGGGTGTCATACAGCGCCTGAGAGGGGGTGTCATACAGCGCCTGAAAGGGGGTGTCATACAGCGCCTGAGAGGGGGTGTCATACAGCGCCTGAGAGGGGGTGTCATACAGCGCCTGAGAGGGGGTGTCATACAGCGCCTGAGAGGGGGTGTCATACAGCGCCTGAGAGGGGGTGTCATACAGCGCCTGAGAGGGGGTGTCATACAGCGCCTGAGAGGGGGTGTCATACAGCGCCTGAGTGGGGTGTCATACAGCGCCTGAGAGGGGTGTCGTACAGCGCCTGAGAGGGGTGGGCATAGCAAGCACTCAGCACTGATCCAAATTTAGATCGACTTCCTTGGATCAAGAACTTCTCACCAGCATCAAGGTGCCTTGAGAGAAGCTCCACCTCGAGATCCAGTTGTTCCTTGAACGTGTACGTCATCTGTAGGAATATCCATGTATACTAAGTATACAACTGTGTGAGCTGTGTATTATTTTTTACTCTAAGGTTGATAAATTAATGCAACTTAAGCCTACGCAACTTATTTTGGGTCAGCCTACATTCAGTGGGAGTTGCTCAGTACTGGCCTGGATCCATGCTCCCCTCCGTCTCCTTTTTCCCTCCTTTCTTCTGTCCTCCCTCATTCTCCCCCTCCCCTTCGTAATTTTTACCTTGCTCTGTGATGGAGATACACATACATTTTATGTCTACCATTAATGGGATATGGACGAGATGGTGATTCCTTTAACTCCAGCTCTGCTGGAACCATACGTCTGAAGCTGCCCGACTTGATAAACTCTTAACAGAATACTGTTGAAGTCTCCCAGCTCAACCTGACACATTTTAACACCGTTTAACACATCCTGTGTGATGGAATATGACACAGGGGACATAGCCAACTGGTGTTCCCGCTGTCTAAGTGCCTTATAGAATTAAGCAGAAGCAGTACACTGCTGCTGCTCAATTCTCAAGGTACTGATGTGACCTCAGGATGCACACACAAAGCTGCTTCTACCACGACACTGCTGCAGAATACACACACTGCTTCGTACTGATCATTAAGCAAACCTCGGATTGGTAATTTGAGCTTCAAACCTGTCGAGATACACGAGGGATCGTTCAAGTTGCATGTCACATGTTCACCACCAGTCTAGAATGCTCTCTTCCCAAGTATGGAAGTGGTGGAATGACAGTAATCTACCTACTGACATGTTTAACCCTTCCCGTGTACATGTACTGCACCTCCTAGTGCACATATTAGGTCACCTATATTACCATGAGTTTTAAAGGGGTGGACCAGTAAGCCAGCGGAACCATCAATCGAAAAAAAATTGTGGAAATACTTGTCCTGTTTCCAGATATATTTATCTAACCTAAAAAGCTCCTCCATATACTACCATTTTTTGGCGACTGCGCTTGAAAAAGCACCTCGAAAATTGAATAGCGCGTGGAAACACCTTCATAGTTGACGCTATTCCATTTTCTATTCAATTTCTCAATCGTATTAACAGTAAAATGACACTGTACAGAAAAGTTTTATAAGAACTTTCTATATTCAGAATGTGAGTGAACCTGTCGGTGGACGGCTTCCTGATTATAATCATGGAGCGTTAAACCCGTAGGATTATACAGCGCATGTGGTGGGGGGCAGAGGATGGAAGGTATTCAGGCTCAATTAAGGGAACTATTACGACCCAGGAATTCAAAGGCCTGTTATCCTGGGTGTAAAGGGAGCAAAATAAACACAGTAAAACTTTTGACTTACATTATCCTTCACTAAGTAAGAACAGAAGTACGTACACTATATACAACAACAGGTATTAGTGCACTCCACGGTAAGCAAGGCAGAACAGAAGCCACTAGAGAGCAGACCGTGCTTCAACCAGCTCTAGAATGGGAATAACAAGAGCAGACAGGCGGGTGGTACTTACAATACCTCTGCGATTGCCAAAACGTACTGATCGAACGACGGGGCCCCATCGTTCGACCCTTAGTACTGGTTCGCTGGTTGAGGGAGATATTTCAATGAGGGTATGTACATGCGCCGAATAAAGGTTACGTACTCTTTGCATGCCACAGGAACGGAAGCATAGATCCATTTCCCTAGATCAAAAGCCCCTCACCAGCGTCAAGGAACCTCCCATGAGGGAACGGGCTCGTGAAAGATGAAGTAAAGCATAAAATGGAGGGGAAATAGATGGTGCAGTGATGCACCTGTCGAGAAAAAACTATCCTGTGAGGCAAAAATTGACAAGTGTACCAGAGAGTGAAGCAGTGGAGGCAAGATCCATACATAGCCTTAAGAAGGGGTACGATAATGCTCATGTAGCAGGGAAAGAGTGGACCTAGTGGCCATCGGCGAAGAGTCGGGGCCAGGAGCTGTGAATCTACTCCTACATCCACAAATAGGTGAGAACGCGCACGCACATTGTCCTCTTCGCTTCCGGGCTGAGTGGACGTGCTGCGCAGGCGCTCCCGATTCAGTTGATTTTCTGCGCAGTTTACCTGTTTTGAGCAATCAAAATGGCGGACAGACATGGACTTAGGGTGAATACTGTCTGTGTGGAATTAGTACGTGGGGCCCTAAGCAGTTCTACCATGCAGGTGCTACTCCCTACGATTATTCGTGATGTGTATGGGATACCCAATGAAGAGCTTTATGGTGTGGCTGTTAACGGAGTTAAGAGGATTTTCATCAAATTTATAAATGTTGGATTTTACTCAAGCATAGTTGACAAGTACCACGAGAAGAGGATGGCCGTGAATGCAGCAGTGGAGGTATGTCTACATGATGTATCCAGCTATGTGACATACGTAAAAGTAAGGAATGTGCCCTTTGAAGCTACAGAGTATGATGTGGTTGCGGTATTCCGTCGTTATGGCAAGATTCATGCTGCGGAATTGGGAGTGTGGAAGGATGGGGCTTATGTGGGACTGCCCGAAGGATCCTTCAATCTGAAGATGACGCTACGGCAATCAATTCCTTCATATGTTTTGCTGGAAGAGTTCCGAACGCAGGTATACGTATACTATGCAGGACAGAGGCGGACTTGTAGGCTGTGCGGATCATTTGACCATATGGCAGCCCAATGCCACAGGAAACCAGGACGGAGGGAACAAATGCCAACAACGGTGGATCAGCAGTTGGATCCTGTGGTACAGGAGACAGATGCGGCTGAAAGGCAGGCATCATACAGTTGGAGTGAGGAAGTGGATAAAGCAGAGGCGGAGACGGTCTCTTGTGCTACGTTACCTGTGGGGACGGGGCCTGAGCAGACGACGACGACGACGAACGATGACGGTGAGCCTGTACTGCAACAGGATGGAATGTTGGATGAGGTTTTGAATAACTTCCTGAGTGAGGTGGAGGAGAGTCTGGATGATGAGCAGCATGGACGCTCACTGGAGGATGCTACAGTCTCATCGGGACGTGGGAAGACCGTGTGCAATGAGGGGAAGAAGCACACGGTAGTGGTTGAGGTGCACAGAGCGTGCATGGAAGAGGAGGTTACATGTGGAGACGGAGGTTCACGAAAGAGAACAGCTGGGACGTCTGATATGGATGACGTTTTAACGCCAGGGCAGAGACCTGGGAAGAAGGCTTGGAAACCAAGGTTGGATCTCCCGGAGAGTGGGTGTAGCGGTGCTGAAGTACTGAAAGGTTCAAAGGTTAAGGGGGGAATTGGGGGACTGGACAGGCAAGGTGACAAACGGGGCTCTAGTCAGCAGCCAGGTCAGGCGGGTGCTATTCCAAGGCGGCGGGGAAAGCCGCCTCTACTGTCATAATTCAAGGTTGTAACGATCAATGTTAATGGCCTGAGAGCCGAGGTTAAAAGAGTATGGGTGGAATGGTTTTTAAAGAGATTTAATGTAGATATATGTTTCATTCAGGAGCACAATTATAAGTTTGGTTGTGAGTTGTCTTTGAAAGAATATAAGTTGTATGTGAGTGGCTCTTTGAGGTTAAAAGGTGGGGTTGCTGAGGCTGTAAAGGAAACCAGTCCATTGCGTATTTTGGGGTGGGAGGAGGGGGGGGGGAGGGTCGTGAGGGTGGAGGGGGAGTGGGGTGCAACGAGGGTTTGTTTTATAGGAGTGTATATGCCGGCAGATGGCAACGCACGAGTTAAGGAGAACTTTGTGAGATAATTTTTGATGTACTATTTAAGGGGTTTACCTTTAGTCACTGTAATAGGGGGAGATTGGAATTGTGTTATTAGGGGGGGGGATGTGGAACCGAGGGGGGCGGGGTGTATGTTGGGCTTGTTACGTAATGTGTTTGGAGACGTGGGGGTTTTGGATGTTGTGGGGAGGGGGGGTTGGCAGGTTGAGTATACGTTTGTCAGACGGGATTATGCTGCAAGATTAGATAGGATCTATGCAACGGAAGCTGTACGTGTGTTGGGAGTCAGGACTTTTGATGTGGGGTTTTCTGATCATAGGGCAGTTATAGAAGATCTTGATTGGGAAGGTATGGTTAGGATACAATCGGGTTTCTGGAAATTAAATGCAAGACTCGTGAGGAGTGAGGAGGTGAGTATGGCTTTTGGGGAATGGTGGCAAACTTTTTGGGATTCTAGAGAGGTAGAGTCGTGTGTCTTAGAATGGTGGGAAAGGCACGCTAAGCCGGGTATAGCAGGTTTCTATAAGAGGAAGGGAAGGGAAGAGGCAGGGTGGAGGTATGGGTTGCAAAACTATTTTGAATATCAGCTAAATGGGTGTTATGAGGAAGGGGGGGCGGCAGTACGGAAACATGGTGCAACTCAAGGACAGGTTGGCTGAGTTACATAATGGTAGATTTGATGCAGTACGTGTAAGGGCGGGAATGGAGGCTGTGCTGTGGGGTGATAAACCTTCGGGAAGTGTTTTGCGAGGTTTTAGGGTAAGGCAGAAGGATTCGACTATTTTAAACTTGGAGGTAAGTGAGAATATGGGTGGTTATCACAAGGGACAGGTACTGAATACTACAGAAGGCATGAGCAATTATGCTGATTTCTGGTTCCAAAAGAAGTGGGGGAAGGGGGAGGAGGGCGATGCTATTGAGGTGTGGGGGGGAGGGGTTTAGGGTCATGTGAAGAGGAGGGCATGGGGATGGGAGGTGAGATTAGCATGGGGGAAGTTGAGGAGGCTGTGTTCAACATGAGTACTGGCAAGGCGCCGGGTATAGATGGGATATCAAATAATTTTTATAGAATTCAATGGGAGCACATTAAGTACTGTCTGGTGAGGGTCATGAATTGTATGCGACGGGAGGGAAAGTTAGGACAGACTCAGCGAACGGGTGTAGTCGTCTTAGTACGCAAAAAGCAAGAGGGAAGAGTATTGAGTGAGTACAGAGCTATTTCGCTAATGTGTGCCGACTACAAGATTTTCGCGAAGATATTGGGCAATAGGATGAAGAAGGTGTTAGGTGGGGTTATTCATAAGGGGCAGATGGGTATTCCGGGCAGAAGCATGAGAGATGGGCATGGCCGCATTAGGGATTTTTTGGAGGGTTGCAGCGGGGGAGGGCTTTTGGGCATTGATTGGGAAAATGCATACGACTGTGTAGATAGAAACTTTCTGAGGGCTAGTTTGTTGCATCTCGGTTTTGGCATGGGAGTGGTGAGGTGGGTTGATACAATGTATTCGTCTGCAATGGTGCGAGTACAAATTAATGGTAGGTTGGGAAGGCCTGTAAGGATGGAGAGGGGTTTGAGACAGGGATGTCCCCTGTCTCAAATATTGTTTGCGTGTATGCAGCATCCTTTTTATGGGCTCGTTGAGGGGAGGGGGATTTTAAATGGGGAGAAGGATGGGTGTATAGATGTGGTGGGGTATGTGGATGATACCACTGTTCTGATGGCAGGAGTGGAGGGATTGCGTACGGTGGAAAGTGTATTGGAGCTTTTCGGGAGGACATCAGGCATGCGGGTGAACAGAGCAAAATCAGGTTTGCTGGAGGTGGGTTCCTGGGTGGGGGGGGGGGCTTGGGGTTGGAGTTTGGGTGGGAAGTAGTGGATAGGCTAAAAATTTGTGGAGTTATATACATGGCAGATGCGCAGGAGGCTAGGCAGGTGAATTCGGAGGTGGTGGTGGAGAAGGCAGTAAAAAGGTTAAGGAGTTTACGGGCGGGGGACGTCACCTTACAACAGCGGGCGATAATTGTAAATTCATTAGTTTATAGTAAAGTATGGAGTATGGCTGTGGTGTATCCAATGAGGACTCCAGACATACATGAGATTCAGAGGAGGGCATTACGTTATGTTTGGGGTTTCGGGAGGGCATGGCTAAGCAAGGAGGTGGTGACGTCAAATATACGCAGTGGAGGAGTAGGTCTTTTAGCGTTGGGGCCGAGAGTAAAGGCTTTATATGTGAAACAGAGGTTCGTTAGGGAGGGGGGGAAAGAGGGGTTAGAGTGGGGAAAGTGATGAAGGATGTGCGGAGATGGTGGAGCGGAAAAGAATTAATTGAATGCGAGGATATGCTGAGGTTATTATTATTGATTAGGGAGGTGGAAAAACTTAGGGTGGGACATTTGGTGACGATAAGTAGAAGGCAGGAAATCATACAGGGGGTATCGGTTTATCCCTTGTATGATTGGGGTATGATATGGGATGACTTTCGAAAGCTTAAGTTAATGCCGAGAGTACGGGAGTTTGTACATAGGTTTATAATGGGGATATTAGCATCGAAAGCTGTTTTGTGTTCAATGGGATTGGTGAGGGAACAGACCTGCGATCACTGTGGAGAACAGGAAACAGCTTTTCATGCGGTTTATTTCTGTGAAGAGTTGAGGGAGGTAAGGGTGTGGTTAGTGAAGGTTTTTAGGTTGATGGGTGCGGGTAATGTAGAGACCCTGCGAGCCTTAACATTAGAAGTACGCGGGGTCTCCAGAGAAGTGAAAAGGGCCATTATGTATGTAGTGGTGGATTTTCTGTATATTTCCTGGGGGATGAGGGACACGGGAGGAGGAAGAATTAGGATTAGGGCAATTGCGGCGGGCATATATAGAACGGTTTGCAGAAACAAACTTATTTACGGGGGACAGTGGAGGACACGTTTTCCGGAGACCTACTGCAAACTTACGGTCAATGGCCTCACTCAGTTGGCGAGCTAATTATACGTAATGGACTGGTTTCCTTTATAAGCGGGTTGACATTAGTTTTTTCGGAGGGAGAGTGTATGAGGTACAGGACTTGCGAAGGAATGTGAGGGTCGGGAAGGTATGTACTGCGTGGTGCTGTGTTGACATGTAAGTTTTGTGTGCAAGATTTTGATAAGCCCAAGATTTGTATAAAATATGTCCTTGAGATTAAAAGAGAGTTATAGAAGTCACTGTCCATGTTAGTCTACCAGTTTTTGCAAAGATAATTTTTCTGGTATGTATTTTCGCAGTTTTTTATTGTAATTTTGTAGGGAATTTCTTTCCTCTTAGATGGGGTTAATATTTGTTTTTACGTAATTTGTTTTCCACAACTTTTGTAATGTTATTAAGTTTCGTTGCTGATGCAACGTATGCTGTAAAAATCTTGCAGTTGTTGATGCTTTATACGCTTATGTAATTTTGTGTAATGCTTACTTTTGTTATAGAGAAATGTTTTCGGATAATTACCAGACTTTGTTCTTAAGTTATATCTCATAATCAGTTGCATGTATATATAAAGTTACAAAAATTTATGTTTGATCACTGCTGTGATCAATACGTGTGTGAATGATGTGTGTGTATTTATAGATGAGTTTTCATGGGGGGGGGGTCCCCCCTCCAACAGTTTTGTGTGTATGTGTCAGATATATTATTTTGTATAATGTGTGTCAGTGTATGGTGTGTATTTTGCGTGTTTCATAATTATTTCTCTTGCACTTGTGATATAATTCTTGGTAATCTTGTCCAGATCCTGTATTATTGTGGTATTTAATAATTTATACTACCTTGTAATTTATGATGTTATGTAGTCCAAGTATAAGGATACATGTTTGATATTTCATTTCTTTATGTATTAATGTTTAAGGCTTAATTTTTGTTATAATGTTATACGTATTGTTGTATGCTTTTATATGATATTTCATCATGTATGGTTTAGGGAAATACTAGTTGGCTTAGGTGTAAATATCGGATATGTGCTGCAGCGTACTTTATAAGGTGTATTATGTTCAGGTATTATGTTTCGTATACCTGTTTAAAGAAGGATGGATTTTTATATATTTAATATGTTGTTATATGACGTTTTAAATAAAATATAAAAAAAAGCATAAAATGGAGGGGAAATAGATGGTGCAGTGATGCACCTGTCGAGAAAAAACTATCCTGTGAGGCAAAAATTGACAAGTGTACCAGAGAGTGAAGCAGTGGAGGCAAGATCCATACATAGCCTTAAGAAGGGGTACGATAATGCTCATGTAGCAGGGAAAGAGTGGACCTAGTGGCCATCGGCGAAGAGTCGGGGCCAGGAGCTGTGAATCTACTCCTACATCCACAAATAGGTGAGAACGCGCACGCTCACATAAAGAAAGAAAAAGAAAGAAAGAAAAAGAAAAAGAAAGAAAAAGAAAAAGAAAGAAAAAGAAAAAGAAAGAAAAAGAAAAAGAAAGAAAAAGAAAAAGAAAGAAAAAGAAAAAGAAAGAAAAAGAAAAAAAGAAAAAGAGAGAAAAAGAAAAAAAGAAAAAGAGAAAAAGAAAAAAGAAAAAGAGAGAAAAAGAAAAAAAGAAAAAGAAAGAAAAAAGAAAGAAAAAGAAAGAAGAAAAAGAAAAAAAATGAAAGAAAAAGAAAAAGAAAAGAAAGAAAATGAAAGAAAAAGAAAAAAAAGAAAGAAAAAGAAAGAAAGAAAAAGAAAGAAAGAAAAGAAAAGAGAAAGACAGAGAAAGAAAGAAAAAGAAAGAGAGAGAGAGAGAGAAAAAAAAAGAGACCTCACAGTCTATATATCGTGTTTAAAATACACTTATAGACTCACCTTCCGTTACTCATTTTGTCGTTGTTCTTACGCGGTCACTCAAACACAGGGAAAACGCTAAAACCGTAGGGAAAAGTCTTACGTATGTGTAGCCACAAACACGTTCTCTCACTAGTCCACAATAATGGTGGTGAAATAAAGAATTAACGAACCTCCTTGTGAACCCCGCTAAGCTTGGTTCATAGTGGGGTTCAGCGCCTCACGTGACACGCTAGTTGCAACACAGGTAAGGGAGGGGTTCGAACAGGGTTCATACCCAGGCCTGAAACTGTTCGAATTCTTCCTTCATCTAACACGCCAGTAACACAGTAAGGGAGGAGTTCGAACAAGGTTCATATCAATGAAACCACGAAACAAGTGGTTCGGAATCATTTACCAAACTGTGGCAGGCCAGGGTTCGACCCCACGACACATTGTCCCTAAAATGATTCAACAGCACTTGTTTCGTGGTTTCAATGTATATAGACTGTTTGTAGAGGCGGGTATTCAAACAGGGGAAGGCTGAAATTATTGCTTGAGCATCCACTGCCACGGGTGTCCTCGCAACGTGAAACGAACCTAGTTCGCTAGGCTCATGTTGTTTGTAGGATCGATGGCTCATTTGGAAAGGTGACATGTACATCGTGTGGCCTCTTGAGGCGGGACAATGTGTCAGGGGGGTCGAATCCTGACCTGCCGCAGTTTAGTAAATGATTATATATATATATATATATATATATATATATATATATATATATATATATATATATATATATATATATATATATATATATATATATATATGTAATCGTCAGAAATGTTATTTTATTTCAATCATTCCTAATTATGGTAGAACTTTATTATGATTCCCTGATCAAAGATACATAGGCCTTATATATAAATTTATTGTACAACCTGTATCTATCCTGTCTACGGTAGTGGCTAGTTTATTGTGCACCTCATATCCATCCTGTCTACGGTAGTGGCTAGTTTATTGTGTACTTCATGTCCATCCTGTCTACGGTAGTGGCTAGTTTATTGTGCACCTCGTGTCCATCCAGTCTACGGTAGTGGCTAGTTTATTGTGTACCTCATGTCCATCCTGTCTACGGTAGTGGCTAGTTTATTGTGCACCTCGTGTCCATCCTGTCTACGGTAGTGGCTAGTTTATTGTGCACCTCATGTCCATCCTGTCTACGGTAGTGGCTAGTTTATTGTGTACCTCATGTCCATCCTGTCTACGGTAGTGATTAGTTTATTGTGTACCTCATGTCCATCCTGTCTACGGTAGTGGCTAGTTTATTGTACACCTCATGTCCATTCTGTCTACGGTAGTGGCTAGTTTGTGTACCTCATGTCCATCCTGTCTACGGTAGTGGCTAGTTTATTGTGCACCTCATGTCCATCCTGTCTACGGTAGTGGCTAGTTTATTGTGCACCTCATGTCCATCCTGTCTACGGTAGTGGCTAGTTTATTGTGTACCTCATGTCCATCCTGTCTACGGTAGTGGCTAGTTTATTGTGCACCTCATGTCCATCCTGTCTACGGTAGTGGCTAGTTTATTGTGCACCTCATGTCCATCCTGTCTACGGTAGTGGCTAGTTTATTGTGTACCTCATGTCCATCCTGTGGACGGTGTTGACGCTCGTTCAAGAGGTCTTCACCGGCATCAATACAACAACCCATCCCTCCTTGAGTGACCGTAAGTAGAGGTCTTAAGAGTAAAGCTCCTCAGATAACACGTGAGATACCTACCTTGATGCCCTGGTTCTCACAGTCCAGATGCAGCAGGTGTGTGTGTGTGTGTGTCTACTCATCTAGCTGTACTCACCTAGTTGTGGTTACAGGGGTCGATTCACAGCTCCTGGCTCCGCCTCTTCACTGATGTGTATGAAAAGGCAGATATTTCCTAGCCTGCTGCTGTCCTGAGGAGGAGAGTAAAATATAACGAATTAAATACATTAATATACAAAAAAATTGTTTGAAAGATTCTGACAAACTCTAAGACAGACAGACGAAGGCAATATTAATAAGAAGGAACTTCTTCACTGGATCTAGGATGCTATGGGTCCTTGGATATCATCTCCTTTAGATATCTGAAAGCCACCTTGTTCTTACTCACTGGAAATGGTTCAGTCTTCACCTTCTGAACAAACTCTGTTAAAACACGTTAAGGCAAACGCAGTGAAGGCCAGGAAAACTACAACGAGCTTTGTCAGACGAACAGAGGCACCGCCACGATGTTACTGTGTGGATCGCTTGTGCTCTCTCAACTTGTATATTATTCAGAGCTCATAGTACCTTTCAGTTAAGAGAGAGAGAGAGAGAGAGAGAGAGAGAGAGAGAGAGAGAGAGAGAGAGAGAGAGAGAGAGAGAGAGACAGACAGATTATTATTATTATTATAATCAAGGGGAAGCGTTAAACCCGTAGGATTATACAGCGCCTGGGAGGGATGTGGAAGGCATTCAGGTTTAATTCGGGGAACTGGAGCACAGATCCAATTCCCTAAATCAAGAGCCCCTCACCAACATCAAGGAACCTTCCCTGAGGGGAGAGAGAGACAGAGACGGAGAGAGAGAGAGAGAGCAAAGCTGAAAAAATGTAGAGAGTTCGTTTTAACCAATAAAGAATCGAAACTACTGGGAACGCCTAAAAGTCCGAGAATTGATCTGTGTTGGAACTTGTGCTGGAGACCTGCAGTATCTGGGTGTGATATAATGAACGGATTATAACACTCGCATTCACTACTTAACAAGGAAAGAAATCAATAAACTGTGTGATTTGTATACATTATACTTAAAACAAATCATTAAGTGCAATATTTAGAAAAGCACAAGGATCATCAATAAAAGCTAATTTACTAGTAAATAGTAAATATGGACGGCCACAAAAGAACAAAATTCAACCCCAGCAAACGCAAGGTTGTAAAACTAATGGACGTAGGAAAGAATCCTGGAACAGGAAAAGAAAATCATGGGTCAGAAGCTACAAACCTCACTCAAACACTAGCTGACATCAACCCACTAACCTAAAATGCGATCAATAATCAGTCAGGAATGTCAACAAAGAATCGGTCACGACCTTATACATGTATCAGGACTAGCATGGTGTATGCAGCACCAGCCTGAGGCTCACACGTGATAAAGCATGTCAAGAAACTGGTGAAAGTGAAAAGAGTTGTAATGAGACTAGTCCTAGAGATTTAGGTATGATTAGGAGGAGAGACTTGAAGAATAAAAGATGATATTATAGGGCACATAAACAATGGGAGATATTATAATGACGTACAGAATTGTTAGAGGATTGATAGGGAGGATGTGGATAGAGTGTACAAGAGGCAGTGAACTGGTACTGAAGGGCACAAGTGGAAGTTAAACTTGAATCACAGGGATATCAGGAAGATTTTCTTATCTTGTGGTCTCAAAAAGTAGATATCAGGAAGTATTTTTTTCAGTCTCGGGGCTCTAACAAAGTGGAAAAATCTGGAAGAAGAAATGGAGGAGGCACTTTCCATGCATAGCTTTAATAACAGGTATGAAAATGCTTACAAGGTTAATATTAGGTAACGAACCCACTCACAACCAGGATAATAACCCCAAACACACACACACACACACACACACACACACACACACACACACGTCCCCCTTTTTCACGCAGTAAATTTTTCTGAGCATCTGGCAAGAGATCCCTAGTGAGGCTCGGGTAATAACAGCAACATCTCGTGTAGGAACTAAGACAAGTTCTCTCTAACAATGTGTGTCCTCAGCCACACCAGCCACCCAGGGTTTCCAAATTATAACAATTATTATTATTTATATCACAATATTTGAAGGACAGAATAATTGTAATCGTAACTGATATAAAATAATAAAAATGCTAAGAAGACGAAGAAATAATTAAAAATATAATAATTGATAATAATTAATAATAATTTTGAAGTAAAAATAGCCATAGTGATATGATATCAGCATGGTTTATATTTTTATAAATTAGGTTGTAAAAAGGTGATTGCCAGAGTGTCACAGTTGTTGAACTGTCACAGTTGTTGAACTGTCACAGTTGTTGAACTGTCACAGTTGTTGAACTGTCACAGTTGCTTTTTGCTGATGATAGTCTTTTTTTTTCTGCGAAAGATTCTGACAGTAAGTTACAAAGGTTGACAGAGGAATTTGAGAGAAGTGTAAGAGGAGGGAATTAAGAGTGAACATAGGAAAGGGAAAGAATGAGAATAACAAAAAAAATACCAGTTTAGAGAAGGTAAATAATAATAATAATAATAATAATAATAATAATAATAATAATAATAATAACAATAATAATAATAATAATAATAATAATAAATGATACAACTTAAACAGACCATAGCTGACATCAGTGACATGCTATATAGAAAGTCCCTGGTTATGCAGAGCATTTCTGATAAAATAGGGTTAATTTTGTCACAGGATGCGACCCACACGAGTCGACTAACACCCAGGTACCTACTTGCTGCTATGGTGAACAATGGCAGCAGGTATCTTAAGGAAACACGTCCTAATGTTTCCACCAGTACCGGGGATCGAACCACGGACCTCATTATGCGAGACGAGTGCGCTACCAACCGGGTGTACCTGTCGGAAGATGGGTCTATGAGAGATGAGATAAACCATAGAAAATTAAAGGTAAACCACAGAATAGAAGAGTAAGAAAAAAGATGGATGGTGTGTTGAGACACTTCTAGAGAGATAAAGAACTTTATCAATTGAGTACAGTGGTACTAGCACTGTTACATGGGTGTGAAACATGGGTTTTAAATGTTGCACCAGTAACACTGATCCTTGTAGGCACACCACTAGAGATAAATATAAATGTCGCAGTTGTGAAAATGGCGTAGTTGTGTAAATGACGCTGTTGTGTAAATGACGTAGTTGTGTAAATAACGTAGTTGTGAAAGTGATGCAGTTATGAAAATGGTGCAGCTGTGTAAGAGACGCAGCTGTGAAAGTGACGCAGCTGTGTAAGAGACGCAGCTGTGAAAGTGACGCAGTTGTGAAAGTGAAGCAGCTGTGTAAGAGACGCAGCTGTGAAAGTGACGCAGCTGTGTAAGAGACGCAGCTGTGAAAGTGACGCAGTTGTGAAAGTGACGCAGCTGTGCAAGAGACGCAGCTGTGAAAGTGACGCAGCTTTGTAAGAGACGCAGCTGTGAAAGTGACGCAGCTGTGAAAGTGACGCAGCTTTGTAAGAGACGCAGCTGTGAAAGTGACGCAGTTGTGAAAGTGACGCATTTGATGGGAAAATGTCGGAGTTGATGTAAAAGTTACGCAGATAAGAAAATAACGAAAAATACGAAGCTGATGTGAAAAATGACACAGGAATTGTGAAATGACGCAGTTATTGTGACAAAAAGTTTTTTGAAAGTGACGCATTTATGGAGACGACGCAGATGTTATGGAAGTGGCGCAGTTGTCAAAAAGGAACAATTATCAAAATGGCGCAGTTGCCAAAATGGCGCAGTTGTTGTCAAAATGGCGAAGTTGTTGTCAAAATGGCGAAGTTGTTGTCAAAATGAGGTAGCTGTTGTCAAAATGGCGCAGTTGTTGTGAACATGAACAGTGTTATGTCGTGTTTGAACACGCTAAAGCCAATAATTGAATGCCAGTCAGCTGTCAACTCGTCCATTTGTTTACACGAATGAAAATCTCTGGTTTAACGACTGTAAATCTCTGGTTTAAGCCGTCATGCGTTTTTTTTACTGCTTATGTCCGTGGGGGCGTGGGTGTTTTGTGTTTGCGGGGCGATTTGTGCGTGGGGTGTGTATGTGGGTGTTGTGTAAGGAGTGGTGTGTGGGGGGTGTATGTGGGTGTTGTGTAAGGAGTGGTGTGTGGGGGTGTATGTGGGTGTTGTGTAAGGAGTGGTGTGTGGGGGTGTATGTGGGTGTTGTGTAAGGAGTGGTGTATGTGGGGGTGTATGTGGGTGTTGTGTAAGGAGTGGTGTGTGGGGGTGTATGTGGGTGTTGTGTAAGGAGTGGTGTGTGGGGGTGTATGTGGGTGTTGTGTAAGGAGTGGTGTATGTGGGGGTGTATGTGGGTGTTGTGTAAGGAGTGGTGTATGTGGGGGTGTATGTGGGTGTTGTGTAAGGAGTGGTGTATGTGGGGGTGTATGTGGGTGTTGTGTAAGGAGTGGTGTGTGGGGGTGTATGTGGGTGTTGTGTAAGGAGTGGTGTGTGGGGGTGTATGTGGGTGTTGTGTAAGGAGTGGTGTGTGGGGGTGTATGTGGGTGTTGTGTAAGGAGTGGTGTGTGGGGGTGTATGTGGGTGTTGTGTAAGGAGTGGTGTATGTGGGGGTGTATGTGGGTGCTATGTGTGGGGGTGTATGTGGGTGTTGTGTAAGGAGTGGTGTGTGGGGGTGTATGTGGGTGTTGTGTAAGGAGTGGTGTGTGGGGGTATATGTGGGTGTTGTGTAAGGAGTGGTGTGTGGGGGTGTATGTGGGGGTGTATGTGGGTGCTATGTGTGGGGGTGTATGTGGGTGTTGTGTAAGGAGTGGTGAATGTGGGGGTGTATGTGGGTGTTGTGTGTGGGGGTGTATGTGGGTGTTGTGTAAGGAGTGGTGTGTGTGGGGGTGTATGTGGGTGTTGTGTAAGGAGTGGTGTGTGGGGGTGTATGTGGGTGTTGTGTAAGGAGTGGTGAATGTGGGGGTGTATGTGGGTGTTGTGTGTGGGGGTGTATGTGGGTGTTGTGTAAGGAGTGGTGTGTGTGGGGGTGCATGTGGGTGTTGTGTAAGGAGTGGTGTGTGGGGGTGTATGTGGGTGTTGTGTAAGGAGTGGTGTATGTGGGGGTGTATGTGGGTGCTATGTGTGGGGGTGTATGTGGGTGTTGTGTAAGAAGTGGTGTGTAGGGGTGTATGTAGGTGTTGTGTAAGGAGTGGTGTGTGGGGGTATATGTGGGTGTTGTGTAAGGAGTGGTGTGTGGGGGTGTATGTGGGTGTTGTGTAAGGAGTGGTGTATGTGGGGGTGTATGTGGGTGCTATATGTGGGTGTTGTGTAAGGAGTGGTGAATGTGGGGGTGTATGTGGGTGTTGTGTGTGGGGGTGTATGTGGGTGTTGTGTAAGGAGTGGTGTGTGTGGGGGTGAATGTGGGTGTTGTGTAAGGAGTGGTGTGTGTGGGGGGTGTATGTGGGTGTTGAGTAAGGATTGAAGGGTGTATGTGGGTGTTGTGTAAGGAGTGGTGTGCGTGGGGGTGTTGTGTAAGGAGTAGTGTGTGTGGGGTATTGTGTAAGGAGTGGTGTGTGTGGGGAGTGTTGTGTAAGGAGTGGTGTGTGTGTGGGGGGTGTTGTGTAAGGAGTGGTGTGTGGGGGGTGTATATGGGTGTTGTGTAAGGAGTGGTGTGTGGGGGTGTATGTGGGTGATGAGTAAGGAGTGGGGGTGTATGTGGGTGTTGTGTAAGGAGTAATGTGTGTGGGGGGTGCTGTGTAAGGAGTGGTGTGTGTGGGTGTTGTGTAAGGAGTGGTGTGTGTGGTGGTGTATGTGGGTGTTGTGTAAGGAGTGGTGTGTGTGGGGGTGTATGTGGGTGATGAGTAAGGAGTGGGGGTGTATGTGGGTGTTGTGTAAGGAGTGATGTGTGTGGGGGTGCTGTGTAAAGAGTGGCGTGTGTGGGGGGTGTATGTGGGTGTTGTGTAAGGAGTGGTGTGTGTGGGGGTGTATGTGGGTGTTGTGTAAGGAGTGGTGTGTGTGGGGGTGTATGTGGGTGTTGAGTAAGGAGTGGGGGTGTATGTGGGTGTTATGTAAGGAGTGGTGTGTGTGTGGGGGTGTTGTGTAAGGAGTTGTTTGTGTGGGGGGGTGTATGTGGGTGTTGTATAAGAAGTGGTGTGTGTGTGGGAGGAGTGTGGGGGTGTTGTGTAAGGAGTGGTGTGTGTGGGGGGTGTATGTGGGTGATGTGTAAGGAGTGGTGTGTGTGGGGGGTGTATGTGGGTGTTGCGTAAGGAGTGGTGTGTGTGGGGGGTGTATGTGGGTGTTGAGTAAGGAGTGGTGTGTGTGAGGGGTGTATGTGGGTGTTGTGTAAGGAGTGGTGTGTGTGGGGGGAGTATGTGGGTGTTGCGTAAGGAGTGGTGTGTGTGGGGGGTGTATGTGGGTGTTGCGTAAGGAGTGGTGTGTGTGAGGGGTGTATGTGGGTGTTGTGTAAGAAGTGGTGTGTGTGGGGGTGTATGTGGGTGTTGTGTAAGGAGTGGTGTGTGTGAGGGGTGTATGTGGGTGTTGTGTAAGAAGTGGTGTGTGTGGGGGTGTATGTGGGTGTTGTGTAAGGAGTGGTGTGTGTGGGGATTTATGTGGGTGTTGTGTAAGGAGTGGTGTGTGTGGGGGTGTATGTGGGTGTTGTGTAAGAAGTGGTGTGTGTGTGGGAGGGGTGTAGGGGTGTTGTGTAAGTAGTGGTGTGTGTGGGGGTTATATGTGGGTGTTGTGTATGGAGTGGTGTGTGTGGGGGTGTATGTGGGTGTTGTGTAAGAAGTGGTGTGTGTGTGTGGGAGGGGTGTGGGGGTGTTGTGTAAGAAGTGGTGTGTGTGGGGGTGTAAGTGGGTGTGTAAGAAATGGTGTGTGTGTGTGTGGGAGGGGTGTGGGGGTGTTGTGTAAGAAGTGGTTTGTGTGTGGGAGGGGTGTGGGGGTGTTGTGTAAGAAGTGGTTTGTGTGTGGGAGGGGTGTGGGGGTGTTGTGTAAGAAGCGGTGTGTGTGTGGGAGGGGTGTGGGGGTGTTGTGTAAGGAGTGGTGTGTGTGGGAGTGTAAGTGGGTGTTGTGTAAGAAGTGGTGTGTGTGTGGGAGGGGTGTGGGGGTGTTGTGTAAGAAGTGGTTTGTGTGTGGGAGGGGTGTGGGGGTGTTGTGTAAGAAGCGGTGTGTGTGTGGGAGGGGTGTGGGGGTGTTGTGTAAGGAGTGGCGTGTGTGGGAGTGTAAGTGGGTGTTGTGTAAGAAGTGGTGTGTGTGTGGGAGGGGTGTGGGGGTGTTGTGTAAGGAGTGGCGTGTGTGGGGGTGTATGTGGGTGTTGTGTAAGAAGTGGTGTGTGTGTGGGAGGGGTGTGGGGGTGTTGTGTAAGAAGTGGTGTGTGTGTGGGAGGGGTGTGAGGGTGTTGTGTAAGAAGTGGTGTGTGTGTGGGAGGGGTGTGGGGGTGTTGTGTAAGAAGCGGTGTGTGTGTGGGAGGGGTGTGGGGGTGTTGTGTAAGGAGTGGTGTGTGTGGGAGTGTAAGTGGGTGTTGTGTAAGAAGTGGTGTGTGTGTGGGAGGGGTGTGGGGGTGTTGTGTAAGAAGTGGTGTGTGTGGGAGGGGTGTGAGGGTGTTGTGTAAGAAGTGGTGTGTGTGTGGGAGGGGTGTGGGGGTGTTGTGTAAGGAGTGGCGTGTGTGGGGGTGTATGTGGGTGTTGTGTAAGAAGTGGTGTGTGTGTGTGTGGGAGGGGTGTGGGGGTGTTGTGTAAGAAGTGGTGTGTGTGTGTGTGGGAGGGGTGTGGGGGTGTTGTGTAAGAAGTGGTGTGTGTGTGTGTGTGGGAGGGGTGTGGGGGTGTTGTGTAAGGAGTGGCGCGTGTGTGTGTACTCACTTATTTGTGGTTGCAGGGGTCGTGTCATAGCTCCTGTGTGTGCGTTAGTTATCAATTTTCAAAGGCATTTATCAATGGACACTTGGCCTGTTGTTTATAATGCGCGCGCGCGCGTGTGTGTGTGTGTGTGTGTGGGTACTCACCTAATTGTGGTTGCGGGGGTCGAGACTCAGCTCTTGGCCCCGCTCTTCACCGATCGCTACCAGGTCCTCTCTCCCCCTGCTCCATAAGCTTTATCATACCTCGTCTTAAAACTATGTATAGTTCCTGCCTGTTAGTTACCATTTTGTCCTAGGCACATGTCGATTAGACACTAGGCCTGTTGTATGTGTGTGTGTGTGTGTGTGTGTGTGTGTGTGTGTGTGTGTGTGTGTGTGTTTGTGTGTGTGTGTGTGTTGTGTGTGTGTGTGTGTGTGTGTGTGTGTGTGTGTGTGTGTGTGTGTGTGTGTGTGTGTGTGTGTGTGTGTGTGGGTGTGTGGGTGTGTGTGGGTGTGTGTGGGTGTGTGGGTGTGTGTGGGTCTGTGTGGGTCTGTGTGGGTCTGTGGGTGTGTGTGGGTGTGTGTGGGTGTGTGTGGGTGTGTGTG
>NC_091359.1:6241037-6251037 GCF_038502225.1 Cherax quadricarinatus | reverse complement strand
GACACGGGTCTTAATCTTAAGATGGCTCGTCTGAAGAACTCAGAACTTGGGTAGAGAGTACCTCTCTCCTTACCTCAGAGGACACATGTAACTTTACTTAAGAGTACATGATTGATATAGTGTGGAGAGTCAGGTGGATAAATACAACCTACCCAACATTCTCCACCTGACTCTCCACACTACATACACTCATGTATTCTATATCCAGATAGATCTGTTTGTGACCTGATAAAACTCACTGTGTTTACCTGGAGAGAGTTCCGGGGGTCAACGCCCCCGCGGCCCGGTCTGTGACCAGGCCTCCTTAGGTCAGTGTCCCAGGATGCGACCCACACCAGTCGACTAACACCCAGGTACCCATTTTACTGATGGGGAACATAGACAACAGGTTGAAAGAAACACGTCCAATGTTTCTACTCTGGCTGGGAATCGAACCCAGGCCCTCGCCGTGTGAAGCGAGAGCGTTAACCACCAGGCCACCCAGCCCACCAGAGCGAAACGTTGTCCATAAAGAATTACGTTATACTGCATTTGTGTTTAATTTTTACAAGTGTAACTCTAAGCTCGGTTGGTCTTCAAATTATCATACACAGCAGCAGGTGTGTAGATTACGTAGGATAACCCAAAATAGGTCAGACAGTGACTTGTTTTCATTGGAGTCTTTGTAGTATCATATTGTTTATACCTTAAAAGATGATAAATTAGACACATGTGGAACTCTTGGGTATCTTCATTGAGGAAACGGTTTCGTGGCGAAACGTTTCCTCAATAACGAGAGATGCCAAGCCCATGATGATCCTTTTCAAATCACTTGTTCTCTCTAGGCTGGAATACTGCTGTACATTAACATCTCCATTCAAAGCAGGTGAAATCGCAGATCTAGAGAGTGTACAGAGATCCTTTACTGCACGTATAAGTTCTGTCAAGCACCTTAACTACTGGGAACGCTTGGAAGCACTTGACTTGTACTCGTTGGAACGCAGGAGGGAGAGATATATCATAATCTACACTTGGAAAATCTTGGAAGGAATGGTCCCAAATCTGCACACAGAAATCACTCCCTACGAAAGTAAAAGACTGGGCAGGCGATGCAAAATGCCCCCAATTAAAAGTAGGGGCGCCATTGGTACACTTAGAGAAAACACCATAAGTGTCCGGGGCCCAAGACTGTTCAACAGCCTCCCATCAAGCATTAGGGGAATTGCCAATAAACCCCTGGCTGCCTTCAAGAGAGAGCTGGAGAGATACCTAAAGTCAGTGCCTGATCAGCCGGGTTGTGGCTCGTACGTTGGACTGCGTGCGGCCAGCAGTAACAGCCTAGTTGATCAGGCCCTGATCCATCGGGAGGCATGGTCATGGACCGGGCCGCGGGGGCGTTGATCCCCAGAATAACCTCCAGGTAAGATACCCAAGAGTTGCACATGTGTCTAATTTATCAACGTATCGGTACTCTGAACCATTCATCTACAAACCTTAAAAGCTAAAACAGTTGCTTTACAATAAAAGGAAATATACTGGGAATAAGGTAGACTTATGTACATTAATATTATAGACAAGATCAGATCACAGTAATAGGTACATGTATGTTACAGTAATAGGTACATGTATGTTACAGTAATAGGTACATGTATGTTACAGTAATAGGTACATGTATGTTACAGTAATAGGTACATGTATGTTACAGTAATAGGTACATGTATGTTACAGTAATAGGTACATGTATGTTACAGTAATAGGTACATGTATGTTACAGTAATAGGTACATGTATGTTAGTTATACAAGAGATCACTCTCCTTCCTTTTCGTACCTTCATTCATTAGGTACCTTTTAGCCCTCTTCCAGGACGAAGAAACTCGGGGAAGCAGTATTAGCAACATGTGCAACATATGGGGTATCTTTATTTGTAGACGTGTCGCCATCAAGTGGTTTTATCAATACAAATTCAACTTAACAATAGACCAGGAAGGACCAAAAAGTCGTAATATGGCTCCACTTCTATGCGTTTCTGCTGAATTGTTCCGGCCAGGGTACTGTGATCTTATTGGTCTCTGAAATCCACCACATTTTGGAATTCTTCCATCCCCACAGGAAACTGTCGTCAATGCAACAGAAAATCTGTAACAGTAATAACGGTAGAATTACCGACAAAATGTTAGGTGAAAAGACACAGATGCAACTAATGTGGCATTTTATTGAGGCAACGTTTCGCCCCCCCCCCCAGCTTTATCACACTGTAACTGCTTGATAAAGCTCCTGGAAACGAAAAATTGCCACAGTAAAATGTTACGGTAGTTATATCTAAGTCCTTTTTTTTCCATGGGTTGCAGGGGAATCGAACCGTGGAGGCCAAGAATTTAGGAGTTTGCCGTCCTACCAACCGTGCTAATGGGAATTTCACGTCGAGACGCTGGTATATATTACTGTAAATTGTTGTTCAAAAGAATGGGTGTTGCCAGCACATAGTCCACCGTAGTCAACAGCCTGGTTGATCAGGTCCTAATCCACCGGGAGGCCTGGTCAAGGACAGGTAGACCGCAATGCTTAAGACGGCAATGTCCAAGGACTGTAATGGACGTTGTGTGGAAACGGAATGCCAGATAGGTCAGTGGGAACGTTTCACCCACTGACTTCCTCAGTCCAGCGCAGAGAAGAATGGACAGATGAAACCACTGGCTGGCGAAATATTTCCTCAGTAAAGATACCCAAGTGTCTAATTCACCCACCGACAGGTTTGTGAATTAGACGTGAACTTAGCTACACTTATTCACTACAATGGCAGTGGAAGAGACGAGAGCAAGAGGGTGCTGCAGCTGACCTTGCAGAAGTGTTGTTACCTGCCCACATTATTAAGTAAGATAGCTGCTCCTTGCTGCTCTGTAACTATCGCAGTGCACTGCTGAGCGCAGGCTTGCCGCACACAGTCTTGGCTTCGTGTAGTTTTACGTATATGTGAATAAACGTAGAGATGGACGGGATGTTTGAACTATGGTCCCGAGATTAACAAATCCAGCACCTACCGTCTTTCTTCCTATATATTAATGCACATTCGTTATTTACGACATAATCTGAGTTTATTGCATAATATATATATATATATATATATATATATATATATATATATATATATATATATATATATATATATATATATATATATATATATATATATATATATATATATATATATAAAATTTATATATAGAATTGCTCCTATTTGGAGCAAGGGGTTAGTAACCCCTTCTCCTGTATAAATTACTAAATGTAAACAGAAGAAAAATGTCATCTCTGCTTATTTGCGGGTGACTCTGCCTCGGTGGGAGACAGCCGGGGTGTTGAAATAAGAAACTTAATGAATTGGAAGTTATTCTTATTCTCAGCATAAATTCAGTGTTATTGAGTTGCGTACATTCCTTGCCAATTATCCGGTGTACGGAGAGCCAATCAGACCTGGACAGGATTGTCTTTGCTTTGCTTATCATTACCGTGAGTTTGTTGAACAAACTCAAACCTGAGGATCACATTCTACACGGATATTTTTTTAATAAAGGCGCTACGGTGGAAGAAATTTACGCGAGGGTAGAATTTGTTGTCTGTGTTTGTCTGTTAAGTCTTTTGTTCATGTCTGTGTTTGTTAAGTCTTCTCTCTGTCATTGTGTCCTTGTTTATGTCTGTTTGTCTGTCATGTCTTCTCTGTCACTGTGTGCTTGTTTATGTCTGTGTTGTCCTTATTTATGTGTTTGTATTTGTATGTCTGTATTTATCTGTCAGCTCGCGCTCTCTCTCTCTCTCTTCCTCACTCTCTCCCTTCCTCACCCTCACCCTTCCTCACCCTCACCCTTCCTCTCCCTCACCCTTCCTCTCCCTCACCCTTCATCTCCCTCACCCTCCCTCACCCTCACTCTTCCTCTCCCTCACCCTCACCCTTCCTCACCCTCACCCTCTCCCTCACCCTTCCTCTCCCTCACCCTCCCTCACCCTCACCCTTCCTCACCCTCACCCTCTCCCTCACCCTTCCTCACCCTCACCCTTCCTCTCCCTCACCCTTCCTCTCCCTCACCCTTCATCTCACTCACCCTCCCTCACGCTCACTCTTCCTCTCCCTCACCCTTCCTCACCCTTCCTCTCCCTCACCCTCTCCCTCACCCTTCCCTCACCCTCACCCCCACCCTTCCTCCTCACCCTTCCTCCTCCCTCACCCTTCCTCCTCCCTCACCCTTCCTCTCCCTCACCCTTCTTCACCCTCACCCTTCCTCACCCTCACCCTTCCTCACCCTCACCCTTCCCCCTCACCCTTCCTCTCCCTCACCCTTCCTCACCCTCATCCTTCCTCGCCCTCACCCCTCCCCATTCCTCTCCCTCCCCACCCTTCCTCACCCCTCACCCTTCCCCTCTCCCTCCCTCCCCATCCCTTCCTCTCCCTCACCCTTCCTCTTCCTCACCCTTCCTCTCCTCACCCTTCCTCACCCTCACCCTTCCTCACCCTCACCCTCACCCTTCCCCTTCCTCACCCTCACCCTTCCTCTCCCTCACCCTCACCCTTCCTCTCCCTCACCCTCACCCTTCCTCACCCATCCCCTTCCTCACCCTCACCCTCACCCTTCCTCTCCCTCACCCTTCCTCACCCTCATCCTTCCTCGCCCTCACCCTCACCCTTCCTCTCCCTCACCCTTCCTCACCCTCACCCTTCCTCACCCTCTCCCTCACCCTTCCTCTCCCTCACCCTTCCCCTTCCTCACCCTCACCCTTCCCCTTCATCACCCTTCCTCACCCTTCCTCACCCTTCCCTCTCCTTCCTCACCCTCACCCTTCCCTCTCCCTCACCCTTCCTCTCCCTCACCCTTCCTCACCCTCACCCTTCCTCACCCTCACCCTTCCTCTCCCTCACCCTTCCTCTCCCTCACCCTTCCTCACCCTCACCCTTCCTCGCCCTCACCCTTCCTCTCCCTCACCCTCACCCTTCCTCACCCTTCCCCTTCCTCACCCTCACGCTTCCTCACCCTCACCCTTCCTCACCCTCACCCTTCCCCTTCCTCACCCTTCCTCACCCTCACGCTTCCTCAACCTCACCCTTCCTCTCCCTCACCCTTCCTCACCCTCACCCTTCCTCTCCCTCACCCTTCCTCTCCCTCACCCTTCCTCACCCTCACCGTTCCTCACCCTCCCTCACCCTCTCTCACCCTCACCCTCCCTCACCCTTCCTCTCGACCTATCTCCAGGTCTATCACAGACTTGACATCAAGTGTCGTATCCAAAAAATCACATAAATAAAAAAAACCAGTTGAACTTCTCCCTGGCAATATTACATTTATGTTAAAAATAAACCAGCAAGACGAGTCTCTGCATGAGAACCTCTCGCTGCATTTTGACTGGTTTTGGGTCAGAAGTTTATATATATATATATATATATATATATATATATATATATATATATATATATATATATATATATATATATACACGTATATAAGGCTGGTGCCAGGTGGAAGAAAGATTTTTTTGGATTGGTCTCAATGGAATTGGGATGATTGGATCTCTCTCTCGAGCTGCTAATCTAAGAATTAGAATGTATGTGTGTGTGTGTGTGTGTGTGTGTGTGTGTGTGTGTGTGTGAGAGAGAGAGAGAGAGAGTACTTACCTATAAGTGGTTGCAAGGATCAACTCAAAATTCCTATTTTTGTCTAAGAAATAAATTAATATATATATATATATATATATATATATATATATATATATATATATATATATATATATATATATATATATATATATATATATAATAGTAATTGGAAAAGTTTAAGAAGACCTGAAATTATTCAAAATCTTTCATCTCGTCCACTGTCAACCACAGAAACTGAAGCCCTCAGCTTAGGCCTCAAATTCGCAACAGGAATTACGAAACCAAAACAAGACATCAATTTCATCGCCAAAAACTACAGACACAATGACTCCGACTTCCAAAAAGGTTATCTTCAAGGCATCATCTCAGCAGCCATCTCAACACGCAGCTCCCCAGTCATACCTCGACGTTACATCAATGCACTCAAAGGTTTAGCAGAAGACACGACCATCAGGGTCACCACCGCTGATAAAGGAGGTGGTGTTGTTATCATGAACACTGACGATTACAGGAACATAATGCTCAATCTACTTAATGACCCAGATACCTACAAACCTCTCACAACTAACCAAGTGGGCAACCTCACTAAAACTTTTCTTCAAAGGACTCGCCGCATTCTGAGGGGCTCAGAACAAGGGAAGAAACTTCTGCACACCATGCCCAGCAACCCCAGACCTGCCAGAATGTACGGCCTGCCAAAGACTCACAAGCCTGGTATCCCACTGAGGCCCATATCCTCGGGAATAGGCAGTACTCCCCACCAGCTCTCAGGAATTCTCGCAAAACACCTCTCTAAACTCTTGGGCACTATCAGTCCAGCACATCTCAAACACTCGGGTGATCTTCTCAATCGCATTCGCAACATCAACATCAGGAACAAGAAACTTTCCAGCCTTGACGTGACTTCCTATTCACCAAAGTACCTACTACACAAGCCATCGATCTCTTGCGCAGGAAAATTGACGATTCACTTGATCTTCCCATTCCAGCCAGCGATTTCATCGACCTTGTTGAACTATGTGTTGGCTTTACGTGTTTCTCCTTCGAAAATCACCTCTTTCAGCAGACTTTTGGACTACCCATGGGTTCGCCACTCAGTGCAGTCCTGGCGAACTTATACATGGAACATCTAGAAGCCGAACGTTTCTCTACCATTATTCCTTCGTCTGTCACCTGGCTCCGTTATGTTGACGACATTCTCCTCATAACTCCTAAACGCTTCAACGTTCAAGCTCTCCAAGACAAGCTCAACCAGGTCGAGCCTTCAATCCAGTTCACACTTGAAGAAGAAGTCGACAACACTCTTCCTTTCCTTGATGTTCTGCTCTGAAAAGCTGACCACGAACTTCGTTTTAAAGTCTATCGAAACCCACCAACCAAAACGATCTTCTCCACTTCTACTCTCACCACGACACCAAAACCAAACGTGGTGTGATTATAGGCTTCTTCCTACGTGCACTCAGAATCTGCAGCAATGAGTTCCTTGAGGAAGAATGCACTATAATTGAACAAGTATTTTCTAAACTCCACTATCCTCGTCACTTCATCAGAGACTGCAGACGGCGGGCATTAAACATCTTCAACACACCCAGAGAAGACACTGCCGAGAAGAGATACATAGTCCTTCCCACCAACTCCATTGCCAAACATGTTTCCAACATCTTTGCCAAAACATCATTCCAAGTATCTACCTCCACAACCACGACCATCAAGGACATCACCAGTAGTAGACAGGACAAGCCTCCATCCTCTGCAGGGGTATACATAATCCCTTGTAATGACTGCAACAAATTATATGTGGGCGAAACATCAAGAGACCTCCAAACACGCATTTCAGAACACCAATATGCAAGGAGGACTGACGATACAAGGAATGCCTGTGTACAACATCGCAATTCACACAACCATTTAATTAACTACAGAAACTCAAGACTTATAGCCACAGAAGACAACACTCAATACCGAAGAATCCTGGAATCATCGCTTATCTCTATAACCAACAATTTCAACCAGAACAATGGCTTCTATAACATAGCTGAACCACTCGCCAAGAAACTTCTTCATCGCTATCCCACATAAGAACATAGAACACTGCAGAAGGTCTACAACATGTCCAATACCCCTGCCAAGCTACCCAAGACTCTATAACCTCACCCGGTAGATCATCAGATGCAGCATTCTCCACCTGACCTCTACATTCTGAACATGACTATAAATACTCTCGTACCTTCCAACCCCAGGTAAATCCGTGTGTGACTTGAAAAAGCCCACTGTGTGGGTGAAACGTTGTCAATAAAGGATCACATTATACTGCATTTGTGTTTATATTTCCATTGACTCAAACAGAAAGAAAATCCCCAAAATGAAAATACTTTCATCATTCAACACTATCACCTCACTCATACATAATCATACATAATATTTTTTTATTATTAACACATCGGCTGATATGACTCCATTTGCTTCTATCAAACACGCTCACGCATGCTTGCTGGAAGTCCAAGCCCCTCGCACACAAAACCTCTTTTACTCCCTCCCTCCAACCTTTCAGAGGCCGACCCCTACCCCGCCCTCCCTCCACTACAGATTTATACACTCTCGAAGTTATTCTATTTTGTTTCATCCTCTCTACATGTCCGAACCACCTCAACAACCATCCCTCAGCCCTGTGGATAATAGTTTTGGTAATCTCACACCTTCTAATTTCCAAACTATGAATTCTCTGCATTATATTCACACCACACATTGCCCTCAGACATTACATCTCCACTGCCTCCAGTTTTCTCCTCGCTGCAACATTCATAACCTATGCTGCAACATTCATAACCTATGCTGCAACATTCATCACCTATGCTGCAACATTCATCACCTATGCTGCAACATTCATCACCTATGCTGCAACATTCATCACCTATGCTGCAACATTCATAACCTATGCTGCAACATTCATAACCTATGCTGCAACATTCATCACCTATGCTGCAACATTCATCACCTATGCTGCAACATTCATCACCTATGCTGCAACATTCATAACCTATGCTGCAACATTCATCACCTATGCTGCAACATTCATCACCTATGCTTCACATCCATATAAGAGGGCTGGTATAACTGAAATATTTTTTGTACCAAAAGAACCTTAGAAAACTTACCTAACCTTATTATAACAAGCGCAATTTAATTTGGCCTAATCCAACTAAATATATTTTAAATAAGTTTACAATAATTTAATAAACAAACACAATGAAATATATTTTTTATCATTAGGTTCAGAATGATTTTTGCGAAATTATTGCATAGACAGATTTTAGCTTGTCTTATTCGGCAAGAAGAGCGTTGCCATTTAAGCCAAAATCGCAAGTTTTACCTATTAGTCCCGATATTACAAAAACACTTATTGGGTTTTACATTATTGTTAGTAATATAAAAGTTCGGGATACATAAATACACGTTAAAATAAATTAATCTCTAATATTATATAAAAAACAATCTTTGGTCTAGACGTATTTAAAATACACATACATGTTACTAATAAATTATTAGCATTTTAATAAATAATAATTCGTAACCCAACACACAGGGTACAACTTTGTACAATAATAAATTACAGTCAACTCCGTGTCTCACGACACCCTAATGACGCTCCGTGTCACACGACACTTATCCGAGTCGTGACGCTCCCTGTGTCTCACACGACACTTATCCGTGTAATGACGCTCCATCTCAGCTGTGTCCCTTGACACCCTTTTCTCTGCGTTGACGCTCCTACTCTCCGTGTCACACGACACCCTTTTCTCTGCGTTGACGCTCCTACTCTCCGTGTCACACGACACCCTTTTCTCTGCGTTGACGCTCCTACTCTCCGTGTCACACGACACCCTTTTCTCTGCGTCATACACTTCTGTGTCACCTTTGACACCCAGCGACACACACAGCGTCTTTCTCGAGGCCAGTCACATGACACTATTCAATGTACACTACACTCTTAACTTCTTTAGTGTCACACGACACCCTTTTCTTCTCAGTGTTCCGCTACAACAGCATCCGATGATTCCGGCCCACAGTTGACCAGCGTAGGCGGCGAGTCCGCAGACATCACCTGTCCTGTAAATACTCTCCAAGGCCGGTAGAAGTACACCGTAAGGTGGTCTGGTGAGCACTTCCTACCTCCTTCAAGACCAGTTGATAAATAGTGTTTGTAAAACACCATGCTGCAAGCTCACTGAATGCGGCCGTCAAGTAACTGAGGCCAACAGACTCAGTGAGCTGCGGTGAGCGCTTCCTCTAACGCCAGTAGATATATATATTAAGACGGTCAGACGAATACTCTACTGCCAGTAGATGTCTACCGTAAGGTGGTCTGGTAGTTACTGCTTAGA